>NW_019268575.1:822108-926187 GCF_002738365.1 Cucurbita moschata
AAAAAAAAAAAAAAAAAAAAAAAAAAAAAAAAAAAAAAAAAAAAAAAAAAAAATCGTTGCCTTAAGAGATTTGAACTCTTACGGGAAAACCTCATGTATTTAGTAGGCACACGCCTTCACCACTCGATCAAAGTAACAATCTATGATGAATGATTGATGGCGAGAGCATGCAAGACTTGTGCATCTACAAGGACTATTAAACATGTATCATTGTCACTATTTTATGTATTAATACCGTCTCAAAACAGTGTATTTATTTGTAAAATAACTTCCATGGACACGTATTGTACATTTCAAATTCTTAATGTATATTTTTATATTTCTAATGTCTTGAATTACTTTTGACTCATCTATTTAAAACAGGAATAATTTTATCACCGTTTTACCTGATTCAAAGTATCAAAAAGTTGATCGTTACAAAATGAGAAAGTGAGGCTTCATTCTTAAGTTCTAAAATCAACATTTATAAGAGAAGTACTTATCTGCTGTTCCTTATTGGAGAATGAGTTAATTTTATCTCCCAAGACACTGTTTTGTACCCTATTTGGTCAAATTCCCAAAATTGTAGGCTATTGAATCCACAACAAAAGTCATTACCATATTATGAAATACTAATCTGCTCTAGCCTACCCTCCATAGCCTACAAAGTAGCAAAGTAAGTTTCTAGAACTGTGAGACTTTCTGTATTGTATTCAAACGAAGACTTTCTACAATTAATGGAATATTGCTACTAAACAATTAATGGACGCTTTCGCCAATGGAGTTATTTTATAAAAAACGTACAATGAATCTTATGAGATTCTAGAAAAAATAGCATCTAACAATTGTCAATAGGCTGATGTGAGGAGCAATCCTGTAAAGAACACCTGAGAAGTACTTGAAGTTGATGCTTTGACCTATATCAAAGATCTATTAGCTTTTATTACTAATATTCTAAAAAATCTAGTATTGGTAGAAGGCTCAATGACTAATGTACCATTCCAGATTGTTGCTATAATGAGTCAAACAACAACTAAATCTTTTGTATATTATGGAGAAGAACACACTTTTGATCAATGTCCGAGTAATTCGGCTTCAATTTTTTCTATGGGGTATCAAGTTAGTTAAGCAACCCAGAAAAATAATCCCTTCTCAAATACTTATAACACACAGTAGAGAAACCATCCAAACTTCTCATGGAAGAGACAACCCTCATACAATCAACAACTATCACCTATAGCAAATTACCCTCAAGATTTTGGATTACAAAATCAAATGGCATATGGTCCTCAACAAGGCAACACCTAAGGGAAAGGAACTAACCAAGCTCAACACATACCGGAAACATCGCTTTAGGGTCTAATAAAGAAATATATGGCAAAAAAAAGATGTTATGATACAGAGTCAACAAAATCCTTGCGAAATTTGGAAGTTCAAGTAGGTCAATTAGCAACTGAGTTACGAAATAGACCTCTTGGGAAGCTATTAGCAAATACCAAAATGCCAAGAAGAGAGGAAAATGAGCAATGTCAAGAAATAAAATTGAACAGTAAGAAATACCCAACAAGGTATGTGAAATTAAGAAAATATGCAATATTCATCACTAAAGACAGTTGGCATATAGTAGAGAAAGCTGAAAAGTGCTAAACAGAAGACGCACAACAAAAATTATGCACAAATAGTGTCGTTTTCTAAAACACAAACAACAATCAGCAGTGAAAAAGAGGTCATAACATACATACCAAAACCTCATTTTCTACCAAGAATGAAAAGAAAGAAGGAGGAAGGCCACTCTAAGAAGTTCATTGATATATATTTGGAAATTCATTTAAACATACCATTAGTGAAAGCTGCGAAACAATTGACAAATTATGTCAAATTCTTTAAGGATATTTGTTGACTCTCGCAATTTGGAGAAAAATGTCGACGAAAAACTGGCCGAAGGTTTCTTCGAAAGAAAAAATAGCGGAAGTAAAAGGAGAGAGGGAGAGCTTCGCTGAGATTTGCTGGAGATATATTATTTTTCTTCCGTTGAATTGTTTAAATAACAAATTTAATTACAAAAATAGAAAAACTAACTACGCAACAATAGAAAAGTGGGCAAAGACTTCTCCCAAGTTGGCCAAAAAAATGTCAGCTAGAATGAGGCTCTTCCATTGGCGTGAATTCAGAAATTTTAAGAATAAAAAACAACCTAACTAAATAAGGAACATGGTTTTTATTTAACAATCTTCTCCTCTTATTATTTGAACTCCGATCTTTGAGCGTAGTTCTTCAAATTTTACCCGCGCCAGGGACTTGGTGAGAATGTCTCCAAGTTGTTCCTCTGTTCGGATGAAATCAATCTTGATGAGCCCTCAATCTGCACATTCTCGAATGTAGTGGAATTTGATTTCTATGTGCTTGCTCCGGTCGCGCAAAACTGGATTTTTGATCAGGGAGATCGTAGCTTTGTTGTCTACATATGACATTGGTGGATCGCTTTCTCTCCCGATGAGTTCTTCCATTAGTCGCGCAAGCCAGACCCCTTGTGTTGCTGCCATCGAAGCAGCGATGTATTCTGCTTCGTAGGAAGACAAAGCAACTACCTTCTGTTTTGTTGATTGCCAGCAGATCGCGCCGCCTGAGAGAAAGTAGATCATTCCGCTGGTGCTCTTATGATCATCAACGTCACCGGCCATGTCACTATCACTGTAGCCGACCAGCTAGAGTTTCTCCTTTTCGCTCCCTACGCAGTATCTTACACCCCAGCCTCTGGTTCTGGCTACATAGCGCAGGATGCGCTTGACAGCCACTAGATGCTCCTCCCTAGGTGCTTCCATAAACCTGCTCATATATTCAACAGAATAAGCAAGATCAGGACGAGAGTTTACCAGATAGCGCAGACTCCCGACAATGTCACGGCAATTGGTGGAGTCGACTGTCATCGTAGTGCCGGCCTTCCTTAGTTGGAGTCGAGCCTCCATTGGCGTCCTTGTAGGATTACTGTCCACAAGCCCAGTTGTGTCCAGCAGCTTCTTCGCGTATGCACTTTGGCAGATGGAGATGCCGGTAGAATTCTGTTGCACTTCGATGCCGAGGTAGTAGCTGAGAACGCCGAGATCGCTCATCTCGAAGTTCTTTGACATCTCCTTCTTGAACCTTCTGAGGACTTCCATGTCGCCTCCAGTGATTATGAGGTCGTCGACGTACACTCCCACGATCAGTCGCTGCTTGCCTGGTCGTGCGTGTACATGCCATGCTCAGAGGCACAACGTTTGAATTTCAGTGATAGTGGGGTACTGTCGAGCTTCGCGTTCCAGGCTCGTGGGGCTTGTCGAAGCCCGTAGAGTGCCTTGTGCAGGCGCAGTATCTTATCGAGGTTGTCGTTGTCCAGGAAGCCAGGTGGTTGTCGGACATAGACGGTCTCCTTCAGCTCTCCGTTAAGGAAAGCAGACTTTACGTCCATATGGTGAACCTCTCACGAGTAATGTGCCGCAATTGCCAGCAAGAAACGAATGGATTCTAACCTTACCACTGGCATAAATACCTCTTTGAAGTCCACTTCTTGCTTCTGGACATAGCCCTTCGCCACCTGACAGGCCTTGTGCTTCACAACTTCTCCTTTTTCGTTGCGCTTCAGTTTGAAGACCCATTTGAGCCCTATGGCTCGGTGTCCCGGTGGCATATCCTCCAGACTCCACGTCTGATTCTCGGTGATGAATGTCATCTCCTTCTGCATTGCCTTCAGTCAGCACGGGTTCTTTTCTGCTTCAGCGAAGGTTTTCGGTTCATCTGCACTAATGGCATGTAGATCTGCCACTTCTTCGAGCTCACGCGCTGCCAGTCCAGGTGGTTCACCTCCTCCCACTAGGTCGTCCACCCTTCGGTACCTGGCCTCCAGATCAGCATCGTGATCGGCATCCAGCGTCGAATCCGCAGTCCATGGTGTTGCGAATTCCACTGGTTCAAGGGGTGCACCTGCTGGCGGCGGTGACGGCTCCTGATGCTGGGCTCCTCCTTCTTCCAGCTCAGTGACGAGGTACTCCACCGTGAATTGATTTGAACTATGGTCTGTGCCTTGATCACGTCATTCCAATGTCAGAAGGTGCTTTCATCGTGATCGGCATCCAGCGTCGAATCCGCAGTCCGTGGTGTTGCAAATTCCACTGGTTCAGGGGGTGCACCTGCTGGCGGTGGTGACGGCTCCTGATGCACCTGCTGGCGGCGGTGAGGGCTCCTAATGCTGGGCTCCTCCTTCTTCCGGCTCAGTGACGAGGTACTCCACCGCGAATTGATTTGGACTATGGTCTGTGCCTCGATCATGTCATTCCAATGTCAGAAGGTGCTTTCGTCGAATACGATGTCACGAGACATGTGAGAGAAAAGTTTAAGTGCCCGTACCTTGTGTGCCACCTCCAAGATACCTCTTCGGTCTTGGCCGAGAGGCTGACGGGTTGCTCTATCTCTAACTCCAAGATGTAAAGACGGTTTGTCGTGCGCCGAGTGACACAATCGCGCTTTCGAAGGCAGCGGACTAGCGATTGTGCGGCACTCACTTTCCAACGACAAGTGAGCTTAAGCCAATTTGTTCTTGCGTCGCCTACGGCCAAGCGACGTATGATCGAGCCTCTAGCCTCGGTTTTAAAAGAAGGTTTTAGAAAACGAGGAGAGAGAGAGATTTTAGAAAGAGACGTTATATAAGCAAGCAAGAGAAAGATAACAACGGCTTAGCATATATAACCTTGGGTAGGGAGAAATTGACAACTAGTCATATCCCCCTATAGTACATTCTGAGCCATTTTAAGTCTGGCAGGCCTAGACGATATTTTTGAGGCGTCATACGTCTTAGAATTACAAAGAAAAAATACTAGAATGAAAAGACATGACAAGGGTTTGGCTTGTCATGGGCATGCGGCCATGGGCGACATGCCCTGGACGAGCATGACCGTGACACCGAGCATGCATGAGCAACCGTCGTTGATTATTGCAGATTTTGAGTAGTCCGCACTCGATGGAAATGAAGCAGCCTGTTTCATCGAGTTGACCCAGGCTTACAAGGTTAGCCTTGAGCCTCGGGATGGAAGTAGACATCGGTCGGCTTGCGGTGCTTGCCTCCCTTGCTGACGAATAGGATGGTGTCGCGCCCTCCGATCTCGACGACGGACCATAACACCATATGGTTTGTTTCTCCTGTGTCGAGGATCCATCGTCGATGCTCGTGTTGCTCGTCCTCCAGTTGGTGGCACCTTTTGCTACGCCCAGCTGGAGCTCTTTCTCGAGTTCGACGTCGTCGTTGATTACCTCCACCATCCATGGATTTGGAATCAAGATTGGGGACGGCATGCACTTTACCATGAAGAGAGATGGCTCGTCCCTCCTCAGATTAAGCCACATAGGCCGGGCTTCTTACCGCCTTTGCGGCTTGAGGATTCCCGCACACGTTGTACACCGACCCGATGGGATTTGATTCCATCCCAAGCCGATTTGCGAGGTACGCTGCTTGGTGGAAAGAGACACACCAACATCTCTCTGGGGGGGCACAGATCGTCGTAATATGGCGGCGAACGCCAGTCGCCTCCCGGATACTCGATTGTTTCTCCTTCCAATGGCTCGAGAGTGTGCCATAATCCTTGCGCCTATGCCTATAGGTTGACGCGCATCAAACAAGGCCCACTCATTGTAGTTGGACCTTGTCAACAATCGGGTATTGAACGATGGCGGTCGATGTCTCGCTTTGTTCACTCTCGCTCAACAACAACTCGACGCCCGTCATCACGGCGTCGGCGTGGATGAGTGAGTGAGTCTGCCCGCAAGATGGATCTCACGATGTGTGTATTTCCGCGCTTTGCATTTTCTTCTACTCGAATCTGAGACCTGTGTGTTGTTAGGTCAACGCTCTAACCACTTGAGCTATTCAACTTGACTGTTGATGAGATTGGCTCTTCTGTAATGGTATACTACCGATTGCTTCAACCTGGCTCTGATACCACTTGTTGACTCTGGCAATTCAGAGGAAAATGTTACGAAAAAGTGGCCGAAGGTTTCTTCGAAATAAAAAATAGCGGAAGTAAAAGGAGAGAGGGAGAGAGATTCGCTGAGATTTGCTGAAGACTCGTATATTATTTTTATTCAGTTGAATTGTTTAAATAACAAATTTAATTACAAAAATAGAAAAACTAACTACACACAAATATAAAAGTGGGCGAACACTTCTCCCAAGTTGGCCAAAAAAAAATGGCAGCTAGAATTAGGCTCTTCCATTGTCGTGAATTCAGAAGTTTTAAGAGTAAAAAACAACCTAACTAAAAAATAAGAAACATGACTTTTATTTAACAATATTCTCACTGATCGAAGAAAATTTTAAGAATTTAAGGTGTTAGCGTTGTTGAATGAAGAGTGTAGTGCAATACTGAAAAATAAGATCCACTGCACTATACATTTAGCGGGATCTCGTGTTTCAATATTGCACTACACTCTTCATTTAGTGCCACTACCTTGAATTCTTCAAACTTTCTTCCACTGGTGAGCACATCCTTCAAGATTTTTACATAATTTGGCATTTGCTTCAAAACTTTCACTAACGGTATTTATATATGAATTTCCTTCTGAATATCTATAAACTTATCAAAGCGGCTTCCTCCTTCTTTCTTTTTATTATTTGTGAAAAATTTGGTGTTGGTGTGTATGTTCTGTTTTCTTGTCCATTGTTGGCTACTGTTTGCATTTAGGAGACTACACAGGTTCTATACAATTTTTGCGATGCTCTTTCTCTACAGCAGTTTTTGCATAATTTTTGTTATACTCTTTCTATACAACAACTTCTTGAGAGTGACTATTAGCGTGTTTTTTAATTTTTTATCCCCTGCTTAGTATTTCTTTCCCACTTCTCAACTCTATTGCTTGACATTCTCTTTGCCTTCTCTTTTTGGTGTTTCGGCGTCTGTTGGCAGCTTCCCAAGAGGTCTATTTCGTAACTCAGTTGCTAATTAACCTACTTGAATTTCCAAATTTTGCAATAATGCTTGCTGAATTTGTATCGCAACATCACTTTTGGCCATATATTATTTTATTAGGCTCTCGAGAGATGTTCCTGATGTGTGTTAAGCTTGACTAGTTCCTTTCCCTTGGGTGGTGGCTTGTTGAGGATCATATGCCAATTGATTTGTAATCTAGAACGAGGGTAATTTGCTTTAGGTAGCATTTGTTGGTTTTATAAGCATTATCCCTTCCATTAGAAATTTGGATGGTTTCTCCATACCGGATTTTAAGTATTTGAGAAGGGATTATTTTTCGGGTTTTCTTGACTAGCTCGATTCCGCACATAAAAATGTAAGACCAGATTTCTTGGACATTGATCAAAAGTGTGTTTGTCTCCACAATATATTCAAGATTCAGGTGTTGTCTAGGTCATTACTACAACAGCTTGGGTCATTACTAAAGCAGCTTCGACTGGTGCTTTGGTCACTAAGCCTTGTCAAAATGCTAGATTTTGTAGGATATTATTCATCGAAGCTAATTGAGCGTTGATAAAAGATAAAGCCTCAACTTCAAGTACTCCTCGGATCTTCTTCCCTAGATTGCTCCTCACATCAGCCCATTGACAATTATTGGATTTATTCTTTCTAGGATCTCATATGCTTCATTGCATGTCTTTGACAAAATAGCTCAATTAGCAGAACCATCCACCACTTGTTTAGTAGAAATATTCAATCCATTGTAAAAAGTCTTCATTTGTATAAAATGAGGTAATCCATGGTGAGAACACTTTCTAAGCATTTCCTTGAATATTTCCCAAGCTTCACTTAATGTCTCATCTTCCAATGTTTGAAAAGTAACAATCTCATTTCTGAACCGTGCGTTTCTAGTGGTTGAAAAATACTTTATCAAAACTTTTTCTGCTAGACTATTCCAAGAGTCAATTGTTTCCGATGCTAAAGTATTCAACCATGACTTAAAACCATCCCTCAAAGAATAAGGAAATAAACTCAATCTAATCACATTTTGGTCGACTCCTTGGAATCTAAATGAGTCACTAACTCCAAAAAATGCATTTAGATGTAGGTGTGGATCTTCAGACGGTAGTCCATGAAATTTTTCAATGGTTTGCAACATTTGAAATATCACAAAATTTAGCTCAAAAGTGGTTGCCTACATTTCGGGTCTAATAATGCATGGATCTCTTCCAAAACTAGGTGTGCGTGTGCTCGGATCACTCTTTCTTTGTCATCTACTAAGTATAGCATTACTAGTAGTTCTCTTTTGGTTAGCCATCACTATTGGATTTTCAAACTCCCAATTCTGTTGAGCTCCAAGTTCTATTTGTTGTATGTTCTAGTATACCATTTTCACTTGCTCCCTCAAACCTTCAGCTTAAGGTCCTCTCTATTTTGGGATCAAAAATAAATTCCAAATTCTTAGGTTGGTTCATACATAGAATTCTGCAGCAGTAGAAAATTAAGCTTACTACGGCTTCTTTTTGCTTCAACTCACGAAAATCTACAACAAGTAAAATAACAAAATTAGGTTTCACAGTAACGACGCCAAAAACTTGATCACTTGAGGGTGTATATAATAAGATGATGTAAAATTCACAAGAATAAGTGCAAGTATACACTATAACAAGTAGCAAGTAATAAGTAAATCATTATGTAACATGGGAACACAATGTTATGTCAACGAAGATAATTTGTTTGAAGATCCATCATAGCAAAATCATTTTACACCAAATGCTGAAATATTTCTTTGACATTTGCTGCAGTGCAGATTAGAAGGAAAAAACTAATAACATATGTAACAAGAAACAAGGAAAGACGAATAAAAAATTTGCTTCAAAACTGCGGTCAAAGTAGCAGATTGCTGAAAAGAAAGAAAGATAAGTAAAAAAAAGGAGTTTTCTATCTACACATATTTCAATTTGATTTGAACTACTTAGAAACACTTGCACCCATGTACTACTTAGTTATTTTGTTGTCTATACACGAAGTTTTCTTCATGCATGTGCCATGATAACTTTTTTGCTTGAACTAATTAGGCGTATAGATCAAAGCACTGCACCCATTATGTGTACCCATTGTTATTTTGAGCAAGAGTTAGTAGTCATGGGCATATTACCGAAGGTAACATTCTTGAGAAAAAAGAATTAATGAGACCAGAGGTGAATTTCCTTAAAAGATATAACTAAAAAAAATGAAATTAAAACTCAAATTTAAAGGAGTCTTCATCAAAGGCATCAAAGGCAAGGTGACTATCCAATCTATTATAATCTATCTTTGTCGGCTAAAATTTCCATTATTCACCAACCTTAAACCATTTTCTCAACAAACACAATAACCAAGAACTTCCACACCTCGAGCTACCACCAACCTTAGACCATTTTCTCAACAAAGACAATAACCAAGAACTTCCACACCTCAAGCTACTTTCAAGAATTATTCCACACCCACAGCAATGCTTATTAAGTTTGGATGTATTAAAACAATTCTATCACCCCATACAAAATAATAGAAAAAAATAGAATATATACAAACCCTAGACCATTCTTCTTCATCCTAAAGTTTGAACTCTCAATGCTATAAAAAAAGAAAACAAACAAATTATCCCAATTGCTCGTTGTCAGACAATCTGCATCACCAATAAAGGTGTCTGAATCGAAGGTAATGGGAATGTAAAGAGAGAGAGAGAGAGAGAGTTATCCTTATTATTCACGTGAGTTGCATAAAAAATTTGGTCATACTGAAAACTTCAGAATGCCATCAAGAGAGGTGAGCTCACAAATAATGTGTTAACCTATATAGTTCTCCTTAAAGACTTGGGTGATTTGCACCACAAATGGAGGCGCCCAAAGAATAGAGGATGACATGAAGGATTCTTGGAAGAAAAAAAATGTTATGACAAGAGAGATTTAATGAAATAAATTATGATGTCAAGTCAAAAAAGCAAATGTAAAGGGAATGATAGTCGTCATAGAAGTATTTTGAGTAACACTATGGAAGTGTTGAATGTATTATTTGTATTATTGAACTTGTAAGTGCAGGATGAAATGTGGGGGGCAAAGTGAGTCGAAGAAGAAGAACAATCTTAATCCAGTAGTTGTTGACAACAGAAGAAAAAAAACCAAGAAGGATAGATCAAGGTAAAGAGGTCGACGATGGAGCTCAATGGAAGAGAACTTCCATCGTAGGATAACTTTCTAATCTTCTACTTTCTTTGCTTACTCTATCAATTTTTTATGATTAAGATGTGGATTCCCATAATTAATTCAGTACGTATGGAGAGCTAAACCTTGTAGGCAAGGCGAGAGAGTTTTATGTAGTTTAAGTACGTTGATGGGGTGTTTTAAGTTTTTTTTATTACTTAAGTTCCATTGCAAGAATAATCGAAGGAAAAAGAAAGGTTAGGAATAATTATTCTTCAAGACTCTTGTTAATAGAAATTACAAATTATTATGGAAGTAATTACCATGCATGACACTTGAGAGTGGGCTTGGAAATCTATTAAAAGAAACTAAAATCGAGAACAAAGTTAACAACATATCTATTTAATCTCAGTTGGCCAAACCTTTTTCATTATTGTTGATTTTTTCTTTGTTCTATGTTTTTGGACAATAGTGACACTTTGCATAATTTTATTTAATTAGTTTTAAATCATCCAAGCATTTGAATGAGACAATAAATTCAGTGAATTCCCAGAAACAAAAGTAACAAAACAAAAAAAGAACAAACAAAAAAAAAAAAAGTTTATCTGTGCATACTTGCATTTTTCCATTTTTCCTTGTGAATTTACACGGAGGGATCACACACCAAGATAATGTCAAGGCACAAAAATTGTTAAGAACAAAGGACCAACACTCCAAAACCAAAGAAACTCCTAAACTTCCCACGGCAAACCATGAATGCCGTATTCATGATTCAAACAATGATTAAGATTAAAATCAAATCATATATAATTAACCTGTGAAATATTAATCTTCTCTCGCCTTCCCTCCAAAGTCTACATAGTAGTAAAAATGGTTTAAAGAAATTTATAAGTGGCACTTTGTGTAGAATATAATAAAATGTTGTCACGGACTAAAACATTCATAAAATTGATTTAAACTAACAATTGATTCAATAAAACAACAAAATCAAAATCAAACGAAAAAGAAAATCAAACGCCCTAATCTAACTTAAGAACTACAACATATAATGCAAATGCGACTACTCTGACTTTATTTCCATGACCTCTATAAAGATGTTGTCATCCGTACATGGGTGCGTTGCCAATACGTGGAGAAAAAGTAGCACGTGGCTTGAGTATTTAAATATACTAAGTAGCCCAACTGTTGGTGTTGGAAAATACAATCACATGCAATTATAGTGGGACCTATCTTTTCATAGAACTTTTCCCTTGTCTCTACTTTCCCGACCATGTAGGGTTGTTTGTGTAATATTTTTCTATATATGACTCATGCACGTGCACATGGAACGACTAGGCTAGCTCAGATATGTACCCCGAGCTTCACTACAGGCTTGAATAAGCTCACATTGTCGAAAGACATAGAGGGAAAGGAGCGTGTATAATATCATGGACTACGCGTCCGTACTAATCAAATGGGAATATATCCCAATACATGTGACATTTGTTTCAAATCGTGGTACATATTGGAATTTATGCCCAAAGTCTTGTAATTAATTATTTAATTTTTTATAATAATTTTGATTATTTTAATTTAATTTAATATTATCTACGCTATGAAAAATCAAATGTTATTAATATAATCCTGAACAATATAAATACGAGAGGATAATGTTCAAGCAATATCCTGAAGGGTCTATAGTATAGAGATAAGGTTGGGTGCCTTATCCTAGTAACACTATTGATATAACCCATAAATGAAAAGTATATTATGAAGTGTTCAAATTGAAATTTAATATATTATATATATTAAACATAGATGAGAAAAAATATATTTATTTTATTTGATATATGAAATATTAAATATATGATGTAAAGTTCTTGTCCTTGTCCTTATTGTTTGTTTTGTTCGTGGTTATTGTTCTTAGTTCTTGTTCTTGCTCTTGCTTCTCGTTCTATTCTCTAAAACCTTCCCTTTAGGATTTATGGTAGTAGACTTGAACTTGAGAACATGTATCTAAGATTTCATGTATTCAAAGTGACACGGTCGTAACCTATGTACAAGATTTCCTACATTTCAAGCGATGGAGTTTGAACTTGCATCCACGGTTTCATGCTTTCCCTGTGATACAGTTTGAAACTAATACCCAAGGCTTCTGACATTTCAAGCGGTGTAGTGTAAAAACTGCATCTATGGCTTCAAATGTTCTTAGAAGCATAGTTTGAAAACCTATGCTCAAGGCTTCACACGTTCCAAGCGATATAGTCTGAAGTCTATCCAAGACTTCTTACGTTCCAAGCGATGCAGTCTAATAACTTATGCTCAAGGTTTCATACGTTATAAGTGGCATAGTTTGAATACCTATACTCAAGGCTTCATATGTTCTAAGCAACGTAGTCTGAAACTTGTCCTGATCTCCACTCCTTGTGTCTTCTTGAAACTTCTTCCTTAGGTCCAAAAATTGCTTGAAATATATCTAACACGATTAATTTGCGTGGAGCCTTGAATTGAATTTCTAAGTTTTTCTTGAGTTCCCTCTACGGAAAATTAAATTAGCTTACAAATTAGGTGCATTTTTAGTGTTTGGTAACTTCACCAAACTGGTTTGGAAAATGTAGAGAAAAGTTTGAAGGAAAATGGTAGAAGACTCTCGAATTTAGAAGAAATTTGAGAAAGGAAAATCCAAAAACTAAACATTGATATTTCATGAATTGATATTTCATGATTGAGGGCTATACTTACTCGATTTTTGTTCTAAATGAAACCTACTTCAAACTTTATAAAGGAAGTAAACAAATATTGAAATAGAAGCCTAACTCAAACATGAATTTTTCCATTAAGTAGAGTCAACCTTTTGACTTTCTCCATGTTAATTCAACCATTAATTTAAATAATTAATTTTAAATTAAAACAATATTAAATAATTAATTAAATAATTTAATTAATATTTAACATTAATTCAAATATCAATTCCAATCCATTCGAGCATATTGATTATGAATCCCTACTCATAATTAAAATATTTAAATCTTATTTAAATATCTCTAATTCTATCTTCTTGTTTAATTGATAATTAAAATAAAATGCGGTTAAATATATCTTTTTGTTTAGTCTTATATGAGCTAGGAGGGGAACCTAGTAAACCTATAGATCTTTTGCTCCAACGATTCGAGATTAACCAGCTAAACTCATTAACCTTGTTAACCAACATTCGTTAACTACTAGGACACTCCACTATAGCCCAGTAGTTGCTCTCCCCTTCCTGTAGATATATTTTTATTCATTTGATATAACCATGATTACTAAGTTGATCCTTCATAGATTTCACCTCCCTTTTTTTTTTATAGTGGAGGCCAACCCCCACTCCTCAACAACCTGGGACAAAGTTTCCCTTCTTTTTACTTATTTATTTATTTATTTATTTTTGTTCATACATCATACACGGCTAGAAGAAACTTTCATCCTCAAAAGCGTGTTAATATTGGAATTACTTGGGTATTTCTCCTTGATCTCTTCCCTGTGTTTTCACATAGTTTCTTGTGTTTCATAGTCTTGTTAAATCATTTTCCTTCCTTTATTTAATATTTATTTATTTATTTATTTTTGGCTCATACATCATACACGTCTAGAAAGTGTTAATATTAGAATTATTTGTGTATTTCTCCTGGATCTTTTCCCTTGGAATTCACAGAGTTTCTTCCATTTCATAGTCTTGTAAAGATCATTTTTCATGTGCATGTTTTTTTCTTTCTCTATGAACATAACAAATCATCTTTAATGATATTTTTTTACCGAAAAAATGTTGTTCTATGGTTGGTTTCATATTAGAAAGTTGCAACTGACCATCATTTTCTTTTAAGGAAAATTGACCATTGTTCGTTGCATATTCCCGTTTTATGATCTTAATCTAACAATTTTTAATTATTATACATATTTTCTTTTCGTCCTAAATTGTTACTCTTTCAAGTTTAAAACCTCAAATATTCCTTAATCCCGAAAGGGTTTTGAGTAGAGTGATACCAAAGTTAAAGAGAGTACATGAATGAACCAAGATTCTACCGAATGAAAGTGATCCAAAGTATAGAAGACTGAGAAATGCTTAAAAAGAATTCAAACTTACTACCTATATCAACGAGATGCACTTTTCTTTTTGGTGGCTTAATCATAAGAACTTGGAGATTAAATGTGATTTTCGTTGAGCAATTTTATGTTGGGAGACCTCTTGAGAATTTTCGTAGCAAACATGCAAGTGAGGAAAAGACATGCCGGAAGGACTCATGTTGGTCTATGGTTATAGTTTTCACTCTTAGAAACGAGAGTAAGTAACCTGACAATATTGTCATAGGAATATTAGGGCCATTAAGTACCAAATCCAGATTTTGAAGCATGGACATGGGTCCATGCAAGTAGAAACTTGAAATCCAACTAAATTATCAACATCAAAAGAACTATAAAATCCCAAAAAAATTCCTCCCACTTTGGTTAGACATAAATATACAACATCTTAAGTCTATAAAGAAATCCCCCAACTCTCTATAAAATTATTACATGCGAGAACCATCCAACATAAAAGGAAAAAAAAACAGTGTGTATGATACTTTAATTAATAATCATTTAGTTCTCTTTCAAGATTAAAAATGGTATGATACTTCAATTTATGTTTTTTTGAAAGAACATGAAACATAAACAACAAAAATAAACAGTGTGGTTTTCTAAATTGAAACATTTTATAAAAATTAAAAAAAAGAAACGAGACGTTATCAAAAAATTTATTTGTTTTTCAAATAAAAAAAATGAAACAAGAAGTAATTACAGAACAATATCGATCGAACTATGAGGATAACCAGATTGTGATGGGTTCTACAAATGACTCTGCAAAGCTTCGAAACACTCTGAAATCAAAAGAACGTCAACTTTGAAACACTCTGCAAACCTTTATCCTTTCTTTACACTTGACATAGCTAAGGCCCATTTCCTACGATACTATCCTAATGAACAACTTGGATGTGTACTATATACTTTACGCATGGTCCATACGTGCAAGTATGGACCCATCACTCAGTTCACACACCCTTGATCCCTTTCCTTGTCGGGTGAACATGCTCTAGTAGCTCTCTATGCTAGATACTCATTAGAAGTAGTAGCCATTACGACAGCATTATGTAAAATGTAATGGTAGTTCTACTGCCTAGTGGTGTACGCGCTCGTACCATCGTGAAGGAATACGAGTATCCCCGAATGTATGAACACTCGTTAATGCATGAGGTCCCAATATTTTTCCATTTTCAACATTATTAAATATAACTCTGCTATCATTTTATTCATATCATACCATTTCTCATACCACTTACCATATCGTCCATGCTTATATCGGGGTTATATTTCATGCTATGTATCGGTCTTCATGTCATTCATATCATTCTATACATGCAATTCACAAGACATAACGTAACATTTTCATATTTTCAACATAACGTTTCATAACGCATAAATTAGCTAAATCTTATTATGCATAAAAACTTACTCCTAATGATTTAAACTAAGTCTAATTATGCATAAAAACTTACTCCCAATAATTTAAAATAAGCTCAATTATAGATAGAAACTTAGTTCTAATAATTTAAATTAAACCTAATACTGCATAGAAACTTACCCCTAATAATTTAAACTCGATTCAAAAAATTTAACTAGCCAGAAGGTAGTCATACTAACTTTGAACACTTTCTAAAAATTGAAACTAGGAAAGAGTCCGAGGGAATCAAGCCGAAGTAGGATTAGCCATAATTTTGGCCTTGAGTCGTCCAAAAGTGTACTCTCTGACTGGCTCGAGCTGTTCATTTAGGACGATAAAATGAAGTGGGGGTCCTCCCTTTTACAGTAAAGGCCAACCGGCCACTTCTCAGCTTTAGCAATGTGGCACAAAGTTTCACTTCTTTTATTTATTTTTTATTTTTTTGTTCATACGTCATACACGTCAAAACGAAATTTTCATCCTCGAAAGTGTCTTAATATTGGAATTACTCGCGTACTTCTCCTTGATCTCTTCCCTCTGTTTCCACGTAGTTTCTTTAGTTTCATAGTCTTGCAAAGATCATTTTCCCTCTACATATTTTTTTCTTTCTGTATGAGCATAACAACTAATCTTTAATGATATTTTTTGCTAAAAAAATGTTATGCCAGTTGGTTGGTTGGTTTCATATTAGAAAGTTGCAATTGACCTGAGTTATTTGCATATATCGGTTTTATGATCTTAACCTTCCCATTTCCAATTATTATACATATTTTCTTTTCGCCCTAATTTGTTACCCTTTCAATGTTAAAACCTGAAATATTCCTTATTCCTGAAAGGGTTTTGAGTAGAATGATACCCGAGTAAAAGAGAGTACATGAATGAACCAAGATTACATTTGATAAAATGATCCAAAGTATAGATGACTAAGAAATGCTTAAAAAGAATTGAAATTACTACCTAGATCAACGAGATGCACTTTCTTTTTTGTTGGCTTAATCATAAGAACTTCGAGATTAAATGTGCTTTTCTTGGAGAAATTTTATGTTAGAAGACCTCTTGAGAATTTTTATAGCAAACAAGTGAGTGACGAAAAGACATGCTGGAAGAACTCATGTTTGTCTGTGGAGATAGTTTTCACTCTTAGAAGCGAGAAGTAAATAACCTTACAATATTGTTAGGGGAATGTTAGGGCCATTAAGTGCCAAATCCAAAGTTCGAAAGCTTGCACCAGGGTCGAAACAAGTAGAACTTGAAACCCTACCAAATTATCAACATCCAAAGAACTATAAATTCCCTAAAGATTCCTCCAACTTTTATTAGACTTAAATATAAACATCTTAAGTCTATAAAGAAATCGCACAACCCTCTATAGAATTATTACATATGAAAGCAAGCAAACATAAAAAAAATAACAATAATAATAAAAAATAAATAAATAAAAAAGTTTTGTGGGACCAAAATGAGCTAGAGAGATTTTACTTGATTTTATCCATATGAAATTTTTTTAAGTAAAATTCACCATCAAATGCTGCCAAATGCAGTTTTTAACCTTGCATGGTTGAGAAAACAAATGCGAGTTCTCTGGCCAAAATACCTCAAACAAAGCATGTCCATTCAAACGGTTAAAATTGGACGAATACAAAGTCGTATGCCAAAAGTTCATTTTGAATCTGCAGTGGAATTGGGCTCGCTTGTCCAAAAACACGTTTGTTCAAATCGTCGTCTTTTGACTTGAAATGAGCATTTAAAACTGAATTTGTTTGATAATTGTAAATAGTCACTTGCCATTTGCCTTATAATAAATACCAATTTTTCCTTGTAGCTTGTCCATTGGGTCCTGCAAAAACAAGTGTTAATAATAGCTTGTCCATTGGGTCAGGCAAAAACAAGTGTTAATAATAATGCTTGATTCTAAAGCAAATAGTAAGATAACACTGAAGCTAGTTAGAGTCTTCATTTTTTGAAAATACTCAAATTTGTTTAGTTGATGTTTAATCATTTGGATTTTGGTTCGTTATCAAAAAAAAATATATATATATATATACTTGTTTTAACAACTGTTTCAGAAGCTAATTTAAGGTATCCCCTATAAAAATTAATTCCTATGAATGTTTTGAGGTTGGATATCCATAGTTGCACGGTTATAAATATCAATTCTTTTTTATTTGCTATTTTTGGTGGAGATGTAAAACAAAGTTGTGTTAAACACAAACTAGACGTTTGCATTTTCTATATTTTCTCCTTAATTACCATTCTAAAGTAGATTTAATGCAGAGTTATGAATAGTTCTTTTAACCATGTTTATCAATTTTCTATTCTCATTAAACGTTAAACCAAAAGAAAAATAGATATGATTATTAAGAATGAAAGAATCACAATCAAAACAAAATTTAAAAGGTGTGGTCGAATGTTCAAACATCCAAATTCTTCGCTAGTCGAAATTGTCCGCTTTGTCTACTTTGGCATGTTATGTATCATCGTCTGCTTCACAGTTTTAAAATGCATCTTTAAGGAGAGATTTCCACCCTAAATTTTCCTATTTAACCTAAGACCGTTATTACAGATTTAACCTGACGTTTAATGCAGAATTACTTTAATGAACCCTTCTTATAAATTCCACATTAACTTTGTGCCTCATTTATTACCTCGGGAATAAAGAAATACAAAGAAAGAATGAAAAAAATTATTGAATTAAATGCCCTATACTAACCAATGACCTAATAATTATAAATACAACTGAACTTATACTAACATATACTTTATTAAATGCAAATGCACCTCAACCTATAGTTTATTAAATGCAAATGCAACTTAACCCATACTGAGTTATACTATTGTCAAATGCAAATACAACTGAACCTATATTATTAAATTTAAATGTGAAACCTATCCCTTGAATATGCATCGGACTCGTGGTGGCGAAGCCCCCGTCAGTCTTACAGGGGCGCCTTCTATCGGGGTTATGATGCAAGAACATGTGAATGCAATGATGAGACGTAGCATTACAGTCTATTTTTCTACGGTACTATCCTAACGGATAGCTTGGATTTGTACCATATACTCTACACATGGCCCATACATGCAAGTATGGACCCACGAGTCGGTTCGCACACCCCAGGCCCCTTTCTTTTTCGGTCGAGCATGCTATGTTAGATACCCGTTAGAAATAGTAGTCGTCACGACAGCATTACGTAAAACATAATGGTAGTTCTTCTGCCTAGTGGTGTATGCGTCCGTACCATCGTGAAGGAATACGAGTATCCCCGAATGCATGAGCACACATTAATACATGAGGTCCCAATATTTTTCATTTTCAACATTATTAAATATAACCCGTGCTATTATTTTATTCATACCATATCATTTATCATATCGTTCATGCTTATACCAGGGCAAGCTGCTTATCAAAAGAGAGCAAGTTCTCTTCCAAGCCCTTGTGAACATAATTTAAAGAAAAGGAAATCAATCTAGCCCTTTCAAGAGAAAAAGGAAGAGTCCATTAAAAAAAGAAACAAACAAAGATTAATAAAAAAAAATTGTGAACATAATTAAAAGGGAAATGGACAATAAGTGAAAAGAAAATATCTCGTAAATATCACAGAGTTTTGGATTGCATGAAAACAATAGTATAACAAACTTAAATAAATATTTTAAGAGTCTATTTATGCAAAGACTCTAATGTTAGCATGAAGTTTAACACATAGACCAATGTACATCAAAAAAATAATTTTGTAGAAGTTCAAAGTTGAAATTGATGTTATAAGCTCACATAAGTCGACTTGGATTTCAAATGGCAGAATCGAACTTTCATAAAGGATAAATTCGTGACAACATGTTAAGCTAATCAGGTAAGTGGCCTTACTATCAGCTCGGTCGGAAGACTTGTCTTATGTATGGCGACAAGTGCCCAGTGGCCCTTGCAAGTGTCATTTATGCTTTATGTTATATGATAATGTGATGATGTTATGTGATGACGTGATAACGTTAGATGATGATGTGTTGATGTTGTATGATGACTTGATGAAGTTAGATAATGATGCGATGATGTTATATGATCATGTGTTGATGTTATATGATGATGTGATAATGTCATGTGATGACGTGATGACATTATATGATAATGTGATGATGTGATGATGTTATATGATAACTTGATGACGCTAGATAATGATGTGATGACATTATATGATGATGTGATGATGTGATGATGTTATATGATAACTTGATGACGCTAGATAATGATGTGATGATGTTATATGATGATGTTATGATGTACATGATGTTGACATGGTGTTGATGATGAATAATAATAAGATGATGCGACACGTATGATAATGAAATGACTTAATATGACGATGTTCCATATATTAAGATGGTTTGCATGTACTAAATGTCACGATACATTATGACGAAATTTTCTTAAAGACAACCTTGGTTAAATGAATGATGATGAATGTATGAAAGCCAATGCTTGCATGTTACTTAGAGTATGTGTGAACGGTGTATAGGGTTGTGTCTTAAAGATGATTTAAAGATGAAAATTATAGGGACGTCATGCATTTTGTGTGTTCATATGCATTAGGATACTTATCCATTGATGATGATGAGTGCAAACGCACACAATAAGATGATGAGTTCATGGGGAGCATGACACTATGGGGTTTCACTGACATCCGAACTCGCTACAGATTAGCTTGACCAAAGAGGGTCCAGGGGGTGTGCGAGCCCCTTGGGATTCGCACTCGTACGTGTGGGTCGTGTGTAGGGAAATACGACACATCAAATTTGTCTAAGACTGGAGGCCACCCCTATGATGGTTTTTAAATGATAGGTCCGTGGATCATGAGTTGCATGTGTTTGATTTCCCTAACCCCAATAGTGAGTCACTTACTGAGTATTTCTTAAAATACTCAAGTCATGTGCTACTTCTTTTCAGGTAAAGGCAAGGCGTCCCTGTACGAATGATGATGACATTGCAACTTGAGACTATGACACATGTATAGGGTAGTCGCATTTATTTTCTTAGACTTAGGCAAGAATATTATGTTTTTAATATAAAGGTTTATTTATTTTCTTTAGTCTTTTATCGTGTCATTTTAAAGGTGTTTTCAAAATACGCAAGTCCATGACTGTGTTTTAAGATGAAGATTATGTTTTATGATGAAGTTTTTAAATGTTTAATTTCGCATACGAGTTTAGATGATGATGACGGTAGCGACAGTAGGTAAATGGAAATTTAGAGTCGTTATACCTCATGTATCATTGTGTGTTCATGCATTGGAGGATACCCCTTCATCTTTTACGATGGTATGAATCCATACACTACAAAGGCAAGAAAACTATCATTATACTTGTTATAATGTTACGAAGTTTGCTATTACGTAACGGGTGTCTTACATCAACAACTCCCATATAATTCTCGCCTAACAAGAAAGGGGCCCAAGAGGTGTGCGAACTGATTGGTGGGTCCATACTCATACGTGTAGACCGTATGTAGAACAGTAAATATACATCAAATTAACCCGCTTAGGATAGCTGCCTAAGAAATATAGACTGATATGATAGGTCCCACTCATGATTGTATGTGCTTGCATCTAACCTCAAGTCATATGCTATTCTTATTTTTCCAGGTAAAGGCAAGACTCCCCTCCCCTGTACGTTGATGGTGGCATCGCAACCTAGGAGACCATGACACATGTATAGGGGAGTTTGCAAAATTTGAATTCCGTAGACTATACGTTAGTATAAGTTAGTATGCATTTAATTTTGTAGCATATAGGTTAGTAGTATATGGCAGTTTTATTTTATGTTATTTCACTTTTTGGTATTTTATTTTATGGACCTTCTAGAAAACATGTAAGTCCACGGCAACGTTTTATGATAAAGTTTTGAATGAAGTGTTTTAATATAAAATATTTATGATAGGTATACAGTAACTACTTTAGGTTAAAGAGAAATTTAGGGTCGTTACAGATTCTAAACACATAAAAAAAAAATGAATGCTATGAATTGTCTTTATTTGATTTGTTGTTTACTTTTGCATCAACTTTTAATGTTTTCACTTGTTTGTCTCTCAAATCTCGAGGGTCACCTTGAAAAGTGAAGATTCTTAATTAAAAGGAAGGAGAACCTTTAACGATCTATTGCAAGTCGAAGGCCAATGATTTAGGTAATAAGGTTGTTGCATGATGCAAAATTTTCAACGATGCCATCTATTTATATATATGTATATTTTCAAAAAAAAAAAGTTTAACCATTGAAAGTGTAATACACAACAGAAAAAAAACCATTATGGATATTCAACTTCTATGGTGATTTATAAAAAAATAATTATAGTTTGAATGTTAAATTCGAAGTTTAATACTTCAAGTTCAAGAGCCAAGAATTCTTTAATGTTTAATGGTTTAAACAACTTCATATGGTATGGGATATTATTTTTAATTTTTTTTAGTTTAAAAAGACGAGTGGAATGTTCAAATTTTTGACCTCTTATCCCATGACTTTGTAACTTAATTTGTACCCATCACATAAATTTCTAATACAAGGAGCATATCCTTCCGTTCAAACAAGAATACTGTAACTACCCTAAATTCCTACTTACCTAAAGTTACTACCGTAATCATAACTTAATCATTTTGTGAATAAATAAGCGTTTAGACTTCATCATAAAATATAGACTTCATCTTAAAACACTGAAATAGAGCTACGTATTCAAAAACATCTTTAAAATGACACAACAAAATAATAAATAAAATAAATTAACATTATAATTAAAAACACTCTATTCGAACGTAACTCTAAGAAAATAAATACAACTAACCTTTGCATGTTTCATGGTCTCGAATGGCTATATAGTCATTAGTCGTACAGAGGTGCCTTGCCTTTACCTAAAATAGCAGTAGCACGTGAGTTGAGTATTATAAGAAATACTCACTAAGCGACCCTGGGGTTAGATGCAAACACATACAATCATGTGTAGGACCCATCGTATAAGTCTATTTTCCTTAGGTGTTTATACTAAACGAGTTAATGGGATGTGTATTTACTATTGTACAAACGGTCCACACGTGCGAGTATGAATCCACCAGTCGGTTCGCACACCTCCTGGGCCCCTTTCATGATCTGGCGAGCATTCTCTAGAGCTGTTGATGTCGGACACCTGCTAGGCATAACGACCGTTGTAGCATTATGATAAACATAATGATCATTTTTCTGCCTCGTAGTGTACGTGTCCCTTTCATAGTAAAAGAAGGGTATTCGTGGAAGTATGAACGCACAATAATGCATGAGATCCCAACATTTTTATTCCTTATCATGTAAGACGACCCCTTCCATTTTTTCTTCATATCATATAATCTTTATCATAGTTTTCTTACATAAATTGTGGTTGTGCATTATGTCCACACATTTTTGTAGTATATCATTCATATCATGCATCGTGTCATATCATGTCATATCATACATACATCATATCATCAGCATATCATGTACTATATCGCCAAACGTGTTATACCATAACATTTATCATACCATCAGTACATCATCATATCACGTGTGATCATAACATTCACGTAGCATCTCATAGTCACGTTGTATCACGAACAGTAAACATATCATAATCATATTGTTTTGTAAACACATCACTATCATATTGTTACATAAACAGAACTTAGTCATATTCTTTCATAAACATATGAGGATCATATCATTTCATAAACGTATCATTGTCATGTCATTTCATAAACATATTTTATCATCTCATTTCATAAATATATCATAGTCATCTCATTTCATAAACATATCTTAGTCATATTATTTCATACGCATATCCTAGTCGTATCGTTTCATAAACATATCATAGTCATGTCATTTTCTAAATGTATCCTAGTCTTATCGTTTCATAAACATATTCTAGCCATATCGTTTCATAAACATATCCTAGTCGTATCATTTCCTAAACGTATCCTAGTCATATCGTTTCATAAACATATTCCAGTCATATCATATCATAAAGATATCTTAGTCATATCATTTTATACACACACAATAGTCACATCGTTCCGTAAACATTTCACACATATCAAGCATATATCATGTATATAACCACGAGGCACATGTCATCATACAAACATCAACTTTTAACCAAACCGATAGTAAGGTCACTTACTTGGTTTGCATTAGCAGGCGTTCTCCTTACACTCGAGTACAATTGATTACGTGAATTTTAGATCCCGACCTTAAAGGCAAGTGCTACATATTAATTTATGTCATATTACTCAGTTCAAAACTACAAAATAATTTTATTTTTTTTTTACAATTATTATAGGTTACCACTCAAAATGAAAAATGTTGTCATTTGTTAATAAAGAGTGAAAATAAAAAATCATATAATTATGCTATAATTTTACATAGGAACATTCCTTGGAATATCATATTTACACGCAAGTCCTTACTTAATAGTCCATCATTAGTAAATCCACAATAAAGTGAAACTGAATTATTATTCTCCCAAAACAAGGAAATTTCATGCGCTGTTCTTAAGAGCCTCAGCACTGTCTCCGTTTTCCTCTATTTCATCAAAGTAGTCCTCTCGAGCATTTCCAGCCAACATCAGGGAAACCAACCAGAAGAGGGATGAATCAAGGGATAGAAATGCACCACCACCCAGAAGACCAGTCTTAGCGGTCAGGCATGCTGTCTCAAGATTGTGATGAACATTGCGAGTCAAGTGAATTTGCTCGGTGACAGTAGGCCATATGAGCAAAGTTATAGCCAATCCAGTAGTGAACCTGCAAACATAGAGATAGCTTGATTGATAACGTTTCGAAATCACTTTTTAGGTAACAGTTAAGAGTAAAGGATGTAATTTAGAAAGAGAAGTTACAGGGTAATGTTGAAGAAAATAGAGAAACTGGTGCTCTTAAACAAGGCACCTCGAGGAACGAATTTTCGTTGGTAAGGATAGAACAAAGAGAAGTATCCTGCAATTGAAGAAGCAAGAAGAAACGCAACCGAAAGATATCCAAAGGCCACAGTTGGGTCCGCTGGATACTGACAGATAACAATGCCTTTGCCTGGGATAGGAGTTCCAGATGCAGGCTGCCCATAAGCAAACACAACAAGAAAGGATAGTGACCATCAATGGGGTGCTTGGAAAGTTATATGATATTAAATGGGTTGAGAGGTTCTCATCTTGTTGTGATTGTTTCAAATGCACAAATATCTACACAATAAGAATCAAACAATTTATGAATAGAAGCTTACCTTCTTGTTCTCAGCTACGACTCCAAATATAAAAGATATCACACCTAAAGTTGCGATAATAAGAGACATTATCTTGATAGACACGGTCATTGATCCAAAGATAAACGGAACAAAAGAGTTTTCAGAAGAATGGGCAATAGAACCGGAAGACTATGGAATGAGACGAGTGAATGCTTGATATTTATAGTACTCATTATCTTCCAATGCAGACCGTGGAATCTACTTAATCTTCAAAGGCTTAATTAAAATATGGAATTAAATAGTTTTTCTTTTGTTTGATTGTTTTTTTTTTTTTTACTTTAATTAGGAATTTGTTGTTTAATTAAATCCACATGGAAAATGATTCATTGAGAAATAAAAATGGACTTTTAAAAAGTCATTTGGCGCCAGCTGGCATTGGTTCTATCTAGGGTAAATTTTTAACCCTATTAATGAATGGCCGCCCATAAAAATAAAAATAAAAAAAAAATGAACAATTTGACGCATGTTCGTGTTCAAAATTACTTCTGAACAACTTAATCAATCTAACCTTTCTGATTTTAGCTTTTTATTTTTTAGGATATGTATGAGAAAAATATAAAACAAACCACTAAATGAAAAGGAGCAAGAGAGTCGACTAGTCGAGGGTGATTTCCATGCCAAATTATCATAGGTCTATGTCTTTAGGCATAAGTATCATGCTCATGTCGACTAGATTAATGTGTCTGACTGTAATGATCCCACGAGAAAGGTACGGGTCGAAAAAAAACGAACAACAAAACGCACCGATTGATGCATGTGGGAGTATTCAAAATTACTTGTGAACCACGGGATGAATCCTACCCAATTATTATAATTTGAGTTCTTATTTTAGCGTGCATAATAGAAAAAACATTAAAAAAAAAACGAAGTAATGCATAGATGGAAGGTGATAAGATGGTCGAATTGTGGAGGGTGATCCTCTAGCCAAGACATCAACCGTGTATGTTTTTAAGTGTGTGTAGCAAGCTCACGAGCTACCTAGTTGCACTTATGATTAACAAAAAAATGGTCTTGGTCTCTACTACATCGATGCTAGTTGCTGATAGAATTAACAAACGTTTGGAGGTTGTTTACTTATCAAAGTATTTTGTGCAAAAGGTTCGAGAGGATAGCCCGATATTCTTTAAGCAGTAAGAAATGAATACACACCTTTAATACTTTAGAAATACCTTCATGAAGAAATACTCTTTTGACAAGTTCAATACAACTAGCTAATATCTAATTTGATCTAATGTCATGGTACTTTTTCCACTAGGGTCACGAACTGCAACACCAATGACCGCTCCACTATTTCTTATAACTGCATTAAACCTCAATTTGATGGAGAAGGTTTATCGATCAACAACATGAATGACGGAATAGTAACGAGCTCTCATTATCAACTCATGAACTATCAAAAGTTTGATGCCCAATCCCACTTTTTGAGGTAAGATTTAAAATTTTTCGATTTGAATAGTTCGATCATACATACCCCTACATGTATAATTAGAGGAAGCAAAAACAAACACAAAATATCTAATATTAAAAATATCTGGAAAAAAATGAAGGGTGAATAACACAAACCATATCTTCTTTTCTTTTATATATATATATATATATAATACTTTTAGGTCAGGTAGGTTTGACTATAACCGCGAAGTTGTACATATGGATACTTTTAGGCCAGGTAGGTTAAACTTTATTTTTCTTTTATATATATATATATATATATATATATATATATATAAAAGTATTATAGTTAGGAGAGGTAGGCACGGGTTGAGTTGAAAAAATCTTTTAGGTCAATTTAAAATATTAGTCGGTGACTTGAACAATCAAAATAAAGTTTAAAACTCATGGATTGAGCTAGATCGAATTGTTGGGTTATTATTATTTTTTTTTATAATTATTTAAAAAAATCATACTTATCCACCCTACGCTTACACTAATAACTAAAATTTATAAAATTTAAATATCCAACATATTAATTATTACTAATTTTTGTTCACCTTATGTTTGGGTGATTTAATTTTGTTTATATTTTAGCTAAAAATATGTTTTTTTGGTTTAAAATTTTATAATATTACATTGATTCCGTATTTTATAATTGAATTTTTAAAGTACATCTTATGTCATATAACTCGCTTCAAAACTAGTAAATAATATTATATATTTTTTATAATTTTAGACAAAAACATTATTATAGGTCACCACTACTTTGAAAGAGTTGAGTCACGCCGAAGTTGAAAATGAAAAATGTTGGCAAAAAATAAAAAAACTCATACAATTGAACGTTCCTTGAAATATCATATTCACAATTAAGTCCTTAATCACAAGTAAATCAACAGTAAAGTAAAACTGTTAAGAATGAGAAATAGAAGTGGGATCGAAAAATGAGAAATAGAAGTGGGATCGAAAGTGCGATATTCATTAATGTTCACAACTTTTAAATAGGATACAAGCTACCAACTCATACCTAAAAATAAATGGTAAATATACTACTCATCAAATCTTAAGATAAAATATTATATCTAAGATATATTCCAGAACTAATTATTATAATATATACTCCAAATATTATATGTTAATACTCCTCCTCAAGTTGGAGGATGTATGTCAATCACACCCAGCTCGTCTTTCAAAAAATTAAATTGTTGTCTTCCCAAAGCTTTAGTGAAAATATATGCCAATTGCATTTTCGCCAGCTTGTAACTTTTCTCGAACTATAAGACAATCTATTTCAATGTGTTTCGTACGTTCGTGAAAAACTAGATTGGCTGCTATGTGTAATGCTGCTTGATTATCACAATATAATAATGCTGGTTCGGACAATGAAACTTTCATGTCTTGAAAAATGTATTGTAACCAAGTTAAATCTAAACAAGTATTTACCATAGCTCGATACTCGGCTCCTACTGATCATCTGGACATATTGGTTTATTTTTTTAGACTTCCAAGAAATAATTGAATTTTTGAGGAAAATGCAAAACCCAGGAAAAGACCGTCTGAAAGTTCGATAACCACCCCAGTCTTAATCACAATATGCATGTAATCTTAAGCTGTTTTCAGATGGTAGTAGAAGTCCTTGACTAGGGGTACCTTTGATTTATCTCAGAACTCAAAGAGATGCCTCCGAATGTGGTTTTCTTGGTTCATGCATAAATTGACTAAGCATACGACCTGAATATACTATGTCAGGCCTAGTAATGATTAAATATATTAATCTGCCAATCAACCGTTGTATTTACATGGATCATTCAACTTCTCTCCTTCTGTTAAAGAAAGTTCCAGATTTTACTCCATAGGAAATTTTTCTAGACGTGCTCCTGTAAGACCTATGCCTCGAAGAATGTCTAGAGCATACTTCCTTTGAGACATAAAAATTCCTTTTCTAGATCGAGAAAATTCAATGCCTAGGAAATATTTTAAATTCCTTAAATCTTTATAAGGAATTTTTCAAGTAAACTAATCTTGAGATATTGAATTTCTTTGAGATAATTGCCTGTCAACAAAATATCATCAACATAGATAAGAGCTACAATGAAAGAAGTACCTCTACTCTTAGTAAATAAAGATTAATATGCTTTGGATTGAGTGTTGCCTGCATTTTGTATAGTGGTAGAGAATATGGAGAACTAATTGTGAGAAGCCTATTTTAAACCATAAAGAGATTTATGGAGCTGACATACTGTATTCTCCCCTATTGGCGAATACCTGGTGGTAAAGACATATAGGCTTCCTCGTTTAGATTACCATGCAGAAAGGCATTTTGAACATCCAACTGATGAGTGAACCATTTTTGACCAGCGACAATAGTGAGTAAGAAACGAAGCGTAGTAAGTTTTGTTGTAGGAGAAACTTTCTCTTTGTAATCAACACCTTCAACCTGAGTGTATCCATTTGCTACCAGTCGAGCTTTATAATGTTCAATAGAACAATCAGAGTTGTATTTAATTTTTTACAACCAATGACAACCAATAGCTTTATGGCCAGGTGGTAGAGGAACGAGAGACCAAGTATGATTACGTTTTAAAGTTGTAATTTCATCATTCATAGCTTGCTATCATAATGGGTCGCCAACTGCCTCATCATAGGTTTTTAGCTTGTGTTTGGGCTGTAATAAGAGCTAGAAAAGCACGTTGAGTAGGAGAAAAACGAGAGAATGAAAGGTAATGATGAAGGGGATACCCAAGTAGCTTTCTAGTCCGAGCAATGTTTGATGTATAGTACTCTCCTACACACGACCCAACCACAAGCACATGGACTCACCAGGGCTCATGTACCCTTTAGGCTTCTCTCATGGACTCAGGACTTTGTGAATTATGCAGATATAGTTCCTATCAAATCTTTCTTACATAGCATAACTTACATGACATAGTCAATGGAGGTTTGGGCATCATAAATTATCATCACGATAACGTATTAATACAACATAGTATAGTCACACTATAATATAGCTTATAAACATGGCATAAACACAATATTGGATAGCGTAGCAATCATAATTATGACACGTGCAAGAGTAACGAGTATGCGTCATAATACGTAACACAATTCATCCAACCAATCAAATAATAGAGCCACTCACTTGAGTAGATTAGAAAAGGGTTGTTAGTTTATCATTGGAGCTACTCCAAATTCGTCCCTTGAAACCAAGTCAACTTATGTGAATTTAGGATAAAATATTAAAACAAACTAAACAAATTTATCTACATAACGTTCACAAGTAAACCTCTAATTAGCTTACTATACTTTAATTTAACCAGACAATGGTCATACTCATGTCAAATGTTATAAAAAGAGCAAAAGCTGACTATAGAAAGGTAAAAATTAGTAGGAAAGGGTTCAAAGTAGTGAAACGGATTAAAAATTTGTAAACCAAACTGTTCAAGTCATTTGAGCCGCTACTGTACCGAGCCATGAAGTCGATGCTCGAAAGGGACACAGGTTGGGCTTGACGCGCAGGTAAGGACATGTGTCACAGGGTCAGGATATGCACACATCTTGCAGTCTAGGTCGGACTATTATCGAGTCAAGCGCTTAGGTTATGAGACTACTATGCTAAGGAACAAGCGTTTTGGCCTGAGTGCCTACTGTGTCAAAGGATGTGCTCATTGGCTAGATGCGTGTTGTGTCTACAGTGAGTTGCTGGATCGGCACGTAATGAAGATTCCTAGGCTGCCACATTCGCATGGGCTGACTGGGTTTGTTTTTGGTGGTTGCACCAATGGGCCACGACTGCTTGATGGTTGCAAACCTATTTGGTTTGGACAAAGATTTGAGGTTTTGGTTTGCAGTTCACAGAGGCTGAGGGTTTGATTTTGGCTCACATTTCGAGCCGGGTTTAAAACACGTATTAAACACGTATGCTAGGGAGAGGTTTCCACACACTTGTAAACAATGTTTCATTCTCTTCTCAAATCGATGTGGGACCTCACAATCCACCTCCCTCGAGGGCTCAACATTCTCACTGGCACACCATTCGATAACTGAGTCTTGGGGGCTCAGGATTCTCGCTGGCACACCGCTCGATATCTTCCTCTGATATTATTTGTAACAACTCAATTTTACTTCTAGTAAATATTGTCCTCTTTGGCTTTCATTTCTGGACCTCCACCAAAGAATTTAAGACATAAGTGTGTAGGAGAGGTTTCCACACCTTTATAAGAAATTTTGTTCTCCTCTTCAACTGATGTGAGATCTCACGTCGTAGAAAATATCATTCCTATCATTCCAAGAACAACAGTGGCTAAATTTGTCTTTTTTAAGGGAAATTCCTTGTTCGTACTTTTCGAATTCAAATTGAAAAACTTGCTGTAATCTACCAACAATTGTGTTTGATTGGGAAATCTCCAGGAAAAAGTGACTCTACAGTAAAGATTGAGAGAGAGAAAGAAGTTAGTTGGGAAAGTAGGTTAAACTTGGGAAAGTAGGTTAAAGAAACCATGTTTTATATATTTATTTTTCTACCCTTAAATGAAGATTTTAATTATCCTTATTCCCAATTAATATTTACAACAAGTCTCCATTGTAAGTCCTTTAAAATTTTAGTTAGTTCCTTTAGACTATTTAAAATTTAGTCCTAGATAACTAACCATTTAAATTCTTTCTTTAGAAGTGAAATTTGGAATTAAGCTTAAAAAATGATTAAATTATTGACACTTCATTTGGGGTGTTGATGAGAAGGGTTTTCTTGTGTATAATAGTAAAACAAAGGTATTCGAGCTCATTTATCAATGGACTTCTTAGACCAAAACATCACATTGCTTCCCTCTGCATGAAATCTTTTCTTTTCGAGATGTACTTACTACAATTATATTCTAATAAAAGCAAGTCTATTGAACATTTGTGTTATCAATTATTAGATATTTTTTAACAAAAAAAAGTGCCTGCATGTCGATGAGATGTCCAAGTTGCTATTGAAGAATAAAATACAAACGTCGACATGAATATTAAATTCTCGATTTTATTAAAAGTTTCCTGCACAAAAATGGAAGAAATTTGGAATGCAATGATATTGGGAGAAGTTTATGATTGACATTAGAAAGAAAAAGGTGTAATCTAAGTTTTGGGTCTCGTGTGTGATGCTATGCTAAGCTTAACTTAACAAACACAACATACTTAATATCCATTCAGGTTTTTCCTTTTTTATTATTAGCATTCTACATCAAAAGAATATATGACCGAGGTTTGTTGTAGTTCAATGTTTATATATATGATTCAAAAGGATCCCAAATGAAATACAAACCAGTTCTAAGTTAATAAAAAAAATAAAGGCTATAAAATAAGATGTATATATACTCTGCCCATTGTAAATCAATCTAGGCAAATAAGGGTGTTCTACCATGCTAAACAATATTATTTTATTTATATCTAAATTTTCGGAATTGATATTTTTTTTATTTTAAGTTTAAGGGTGGGTGGAATTTCAAAATTCCATAAATTTGAAAAATATAATATTGAACATTAAAAAAAAAATCTACATTAATGTTGATTTTCTATCTCATTTATGAAAAATTTGTGTTCCTTTAGGGGTTAGTTTTTGTTTTTTTAATAAATATGTGGGGTGGAGAGTTAGGATATTTGACCTCCGGATTGAAGTATATATGATTGTACCTAGTTGAGCAGTTGAGCTATCCACCAATGTATTTATGAATATTTTTTATTAAATTGAACATTTGACTATGTAATTGTAACTCTTAATTTTTTTTTTTTTCAATTGAATTTGTGTCCATTTGACCTAACTTTTTCATTTAAGAGAGAATATTCTTGACTTGCAGTTTGGAATTCAGAGAGAATTTTTAGGCAAACAACATTGTTTTGGTGCAACTTTAGCATCAATTATGTGAAGCTTTGGTTCGAGGTTTTTTGGTGAGAGAATGGAACTTGGCTTCAATAAATGCAACTATTGGCATTGCATTTAGGGTGCAGATAAGAGGGGTTTGTATTAGAATAATAGTCAAATAAAGATATTCAAGCCAATTCATCCCTAGACTTCTTAGACAAAACCATCACCCTTCTTCTTACTGCACATAAAATCTTTTTTTTTCTACTCAAGTTGTGACTGCTTGCTGTAATACTATTCTAATAAAAAGTCTATTAATAGTATGAATTTTCTAACTACATGGAAAGTTTTAATATAAAGAAGAAGAGTACATGTCAATAAAATATTAAAATTGTTATTCAATAATAAAATATTAAACTTGTTATTCAACAATAAAATATAGACCTCAAGTTGAATATCAAACTCTCAATCGGGTAGAAAATAAGCACAAAAATGAAGTAAATTTGAAAATATATACACCAAAACTAAATTAAAACCTACCGATAAATGTCTTTCCACCCCCAAAAGAAAATTGAAACTTTTTTCAAAATAACATCCTCTAACCCAAATCAAATTCAAATTAGATTATAATATAAAACACAAAAGGTTAGAATTTGTTATGTTTTCGGTTTAAATCAACAATATTCCAGAATTAGGTTTCCAAGGAATTGTATGGTAAAGACGGTGAACATATTAGACTTAAAGAAACTAGTTTACTTAGAATGGAAAGGAATTAACGGTTCATACACAAAAATGGTGGTTTACAAGTTTAGCCCACCATAGATGAGTTTGGGCTGTCACGAGGATGAAAAGAAAATATGTATAATATATGTATAATAATTGGAAATGAGAAGGTTAAGATAAGAAAACTGATGTATGCAAAGAACTCAGTCAATTTTTCTTAAAAAAACTTATAGTCAATTCCAACCTTTTAATATGAAACCAACCAAATGTGACAACATTTTTTTCGGTAAAAAATATCATTAAAGATTATTTGTTATGCATAGAATGAAAAATAAAAAAAAATAAAAAAAAATCAGAAGAAAATGATTTACAAGACTATAAAATCAAGGAAACGATGTGAAAACAAAGGAAAGAGATCAAGGAGAAATAACCTGTGAAAACATAGGGAAGAGAGAAGGAGAAATAATCAACTAATTCCAGTATTAAGATACTTTTCAAAGTTTCTTTTCTATGTGTATGAACAAAAATAAAAAAAATAAAAAATAAATAAAAGGGAGGTCCCCACTTAATTTTATAGTCCCAGATGAACCGTGTGAGCAAGATACTTTTCAAAGTTTCTTTTGTATGTGTGCGAACAAAAATAAAAAAAATAAAAAATAAATAAAAGGGAGGTCCCCACTTAATTTTATAGTCCCAAATGAACCGTTTGAACAAGTTAGGGAGTACACTTTCAAGACCTGGGTTTGATAGGCTCGAACCCTTTCTTCTTAGTTTCATTTTTTTTTGAAAGCGTTCAAGGTTAGTATTACTACCTTTTAGCTAGTTAAATTTTTTGAATGGAGTTTAAATTATTTATGCATAATTAGGCTTAGTTTAAATTATTAAGAGTAAATTTTTATGAGTAATTAGGCTTACTATAAATTATGAGTAAGTTTTTATGCCTAAGGCTTAGTTTAAATTGTTCGTCGTAAGTTTTTATGCACAATTAGACTTAGTTTAAATTATTAGGAGTAAGTTTTTATGTATAATTTGACTTAGTTTAAATTATTAGGAGTAAGTTTTTATGCATAATTAGGTTTAAGTTAAATTTTTGGAATCGAGGTTAAATTATTTATGCGTAATTAGGAATAGTTAGATTAAATCATTAGGAGTAAGTTTTTATGCATAATTAGGCTTAGTTAGTTTAAATTATTAGGAGTATGTTTAAAATTATTTCATGCAAGATTAGGTGATGGCTACTATTTCTAATGGGTATCCGACATAGAGAGCTACCAGAGCATGCTCGCCTGACAAGGAAAGGGGCCAGAGGTGTGCGAACCGACTGGAGGGTCCATACTCGTACATATGGGTCATGCGTAGAATATATGGTACACATCCAAGCCACCCGTTAGGATAGTAACTTAGGAAAATAGACTGTTATGATAGGTTCATCATTGAAGTCGCTTGTTCTTGCATCATAACCTCGATAGGAAGTTTCTTACTAAGTATTTTTAAAACACTCAAGACTCGTGCTACTATATTTTTCACATAAAGGAAAGGTGCCCTTGTAAGCTTGACGAAGGCGTTGCAACCCCGAGATCATAGCACCTGAATAGGATAGATTCGCATTTCAAATTTAATAGTATAAATTAGTATAAGTTGAGTTGTATTTGCATTTGACAGTATTATAGGTTAGTATAGGTTGAGTTGTATTTGCATTTGACAATAGTATAGGTCAATATAGATTGAGTTGTATTTGCATTTAATAAACTGTAGGTTCAGTTGTATTTGCATTTAACGAAGTATTATTAGTATCGGTTCAGTTATATTTATAATTACTGAGCCAAAATTATAATTACTAGCCCATACATTAGTATAAGACATTTAGTTCACTAATGTTTTTGTTTTTTCTTTGTATTTTTTTAATGTTTTTGTTTTTTCTTTGTATTTTTTTATTCCCGAAGGAATGATTGAGACACGAAGTTAACGTGGAATTCATAATAAAGGTTTTTTAAAATAATTCCGCATAAAATGTCAGGTTAAATGAGTAGTAAGAGTCTTAGGTTAAATAGGAATATTTAAGGCGGAAATTTCTCCTTAAGGACGCGATTCAAAACCGTGAAGCAGACGCGATTCAAAGTGGACAAAGCGGACAATATCGACTAGCGATGAATTTTGTTGTTATAGATATTTTTCTATTTTTATGTGTTAAAATATGTGGAGTGAAATGTTCGAACATTTGACCCCACCTTTTAAATTTTGATTTTGTTTTGATTCTCGTTCTTATTAATCATATCTACTTTTCTTCCTCGAAACCACCAATCGAAGATGCGCTGCCTCCGCCGATGACATAGTCTTCTCCGTTTCCGATGAGGTCACGTAGTGTCCTCCTTCTTCGATTCCGACGACCTGCCTTCTTCGACACAGCGATCCCAAAGTCGATGCTTACTTCCACTTGATTCTCCCTCCGGATTAGCAACCCCACCGATTCTAAGAACTCACCAAAAGACCAACAAACCAACCCACACAATTTCCTTTCGAACACCCTCGGTTCCCATTCTCTCAAACACACTCAATACAAAATGTGAGTTTGGAAACAAAAATCATTTCTAAGGGATGTAAAAGGTTGGGCACAAGAATAGAAGAAGAATCTCAAGATATTTCCCAATAAGGTATAATTGTCTCACCGAAAATCATCCCAATAAGGTATAATTGTCTCACCGAAAATCATGCATATTTTCCAGCGAAAATAAATGCGGCAACATAATATCTGTCATTTTTTGAAATATAAATAAAATTTTAAAAATAAGAAAAAATGAAAATATGTGAATCGTTACAATAACTTTGTGTAATCCCTTTGTACCATGACATAAGGCTACTCATCAAGATTATGTCATTTAAAGGTCACTTTGGTCATAATTATACGGGTATTTTAGTCATTTTACACCTACAATTGGTTTAGCCCATTATCATATTTTAATGGCCAATGAAATTTCATAAATAACTTTATCGTATTGATTCTTCCTAAAATTTCATGAGCAACAGAACTCTCACTTAGTAGGTCGATGACTTACGCGCTTCATTGAAATAAATGTTCATGTGGGCAATAAGGTTGACAAATTTACTCAAATTTAATCCTACGATCCTCACCCTTTTTTTTTTTTTCTCTCATCTTGATTCCATCAACTGAATCAATAGTTTTTACTAGTTTCCTACGTTGATCTCCAAATTCTCTAAACTTTGCTAAAGGATCAATAATTAACCTTTTTGCCTATGCATACTAAAAGTGTCATTTTAACAATGGTCCTATATCCATAAGGGAAAGGCACCTTAACCCTTTTTTTTTTCTTTTTTCTCGAACTCCTTTGTAATATCAAGAATGGGCTTAACAAATTTCTCTTTTAAAAATTGGCATCATATAAGCATAGTGGATACCTTAGATGCCATAAAACTTGGAATGACAATCTTGAAATTTTAACAATGTTAATACATTTTAAATTACATAAATATATCATATCATAACATTTCATGTTTTTGGACATAACTATTTTCATCATATACATATCATATCATAACATATCGCATCACAATATATCATAGTATAAACATGTCAATTTATCATATATTTCGTACCATAACATATCTCATATCATCTCATATCATATACGAATATATATATATATATATATATATTTGTCTTTCACATGTCGTATCATAATCATATCATATCGTAAACACTTTGTGGTCATATCGTTCCCTAACATATCATAGCCTTAACATTCTTATACCTATCACAGTCATATCATTACATGAACATACCTTAGTCATATCGTTACAGGAATGTATCCTAACGCTATCGTTCTATCAATCTATCATAATTCCATTCCTTTCTACCCATAACCTAATTGTATTCAATCAATCGATCGTGACCATATTGTTTTTATCAATCTCTCATATCCATAGCACTTCGATGCGTAACCTAACTTTAATGTCTCATGAACATATCTTACTCCTATTGTTACATTACGTTTAGTGCATCTTTCTCGTAACTTATCTCAAACATACCATTGAACACATCGTACTATAAGTATTATCATACAATTCACATATCATAACATATACATAACATATCATAAGCATATCGATTCACAAACAATTCACACATATCAATAAATATGACATGTGCAGAATCATAGGGGCATGTGTCAACGGGGCGTGTGTTAGACTTCATGCAAAGTATAAGAGACTTTATCTTAAAATATATTATATATATATATATATATTATTTTATTTTTATTAAAGATTTCCTTTTCTATTATTACTATTGTGTTTTCTAGAAGGCATAGTTACTGTATTATGCACTTTCTTGCAATATTTCAAGAGTAATTTATTTTTCATGGTCTGTCATCTCTTATAAATTAGATTGTGTTTGGTCGTATATATAAAAATTACCAATATTATTATGTTGCTTGAATCACATATTCAATTTTTAAAATATAGTTTAAATCTCCAAATCTTCCCTGTTCACAATTTACCTGTTTTTTTTTTCTCTCTAAAAAAAATGCTATTATAATAACTAAAAATCTAAATAATTACAACAATATAAAAGAAAAAGAAGATCTTACTGACAAATTTTTCTGTCTCTTCTTTCCCCTAAATCTACCTATCATGAATATGTGAGGTCCACTCTTTCTTATAACATTTTTCATACTACACTAAATATAATTATTTGATTTATAAGTAACATAAACAAAACCTTAAACCAAAGGACCACCCATAGATCTAGATTAGCTAAATAAGGTTCATTTGAAATAGTTCTTGGTTTTTTTTTTATTAAAAGACCGAAAAAAATTGATAACTATTTGAAAATCTCGTTTATTGTTCTTTCTTATCGAAAATGAATTAGAAATTTTGGAAACTCTTGTTTTTAAATTTGTTTTAAAAAATAATGAACCTTTAAATTGTTAGTTTACCATCTATGATGGAGTTGGAAAATGCGGTAAGTTCCTATTTCCCTCCTCTAATATTTTATTTCTCAATGAAAATGAATATATTATTACCTTATCATTTATGACATAATGTAAAGTGCCTATTATATCATATATTTGTACTATCATTTCATTATATAAACCCAACGTTTTACATCAACTTCTCTCAAAGTTGGGAAACTTAAATAAATGGGACTACTATAACGTGATTGTCTTCTAATAACAATTGGTTGTGAACTTGATTCGATAAACCTCCCTGTACATTGTTGTAACGCCCTAATTTTCTAAACCTAATTAGTGACATCACTCATGCATACATAATTCATTACGGTGGAAGCTCATCATAAATAACCTTGGAAACAAAGAAAAGTCTTTCATGAACATTCATAAATCCAAAAAACCTATCTCCAAAAATAAACCTTCAATAACCGAATTTAAAAATGAATCTAAATAAAGCAATATTCATGCTATAACTTAAAATAGTTCAATAAAGGTAAACTCCTAAAAATATCCCATCTTCAACTTCCATGGTGTCCTCAGCTCCGCCGTCAACCGCCTTGTCTTTACCTGAAAAATGTAGTAGTCTGTGGCTTGAGTATTTTATGAAATACTCAGTAAGTCACCCCACTGTTGGGGTTAGGAATGCAAACACATGCAAGGCTCTTTCCTATTCTAGGTAGGGTTGGGTGTGTGGTACTCCTTCACACACGGCCCATGTACGTGTACATGGACCCACCAGGCGGGCTCGTAAACATACCCCCTAGGCCTGACTTGGTCGGACACAACGTGTTACACGTAGCCGGACACCACAGAATAGAAAAGGGCCCACATGATATCATGGCGAACATAAATATTGTAATTCATTCTTTCGTATCATAAAGGGGAAGAATCCCGATGCACGTGGCATACATATATGCATGAGGTCCCTTAACATATCTAACATGGCATTACATAAGCAATGCTAAAATCGCATATACGTTTCTTACATTACATGGCATCTCACTTGACCTACATTACATGGCATACTACATAACATGAAAGTACATTCCAGTTGCATAAACATCTCATGACTCGATAATTCTACGTGTATCTATGGCATCGATCAACATATTCATGACATATAATACTAACATCTCATTCATAACTTCACATAACATAAACAGTCAACAGTCAACATAATTCATACATCACATAACATACACAATCTACCGTCAACACAATCTATACATCACATAAATATGGTGCATGCAGGGGCCACAGGGCACGCACCATCATACAACACGTAGTAACCTAACTCCAACAGTAAGGTCACTTACCTCGATGGTCTTGGTTGAAGTCACTCACAATGAGCTAATCCCAGCGGTTAAATACGTCCTATGATAACCACATAAAAATATAGAAGCTTTCATAAGGTACCCTAGCTAAACCTCATGCTATTTATCAAAATAAACCCTCGATCTAAGCTGTCTTTAACGTTAAGGAACCATACTGACCTTGGATGGTAAAACTAAGGGCAGAAATAGCTTGGAAGGGCCAAAAACCTTGGAATCGATATATTATAGTGATACCTTGCACTAAGCCTAGTTGTCGAGCCGGCCAACTAAGCCGCCAAGTCGAGCTTCGGGAATTGACGGAATCGAGGCGATTTCATACACGTGCGAGCCGACCCGCACTGTGTACGCATGCGAAGCTGCTAGGGCTACTGGGTGTGCGTCTGCGGCTCGACCCTATTCCAAAAAGCTCACCTTCCTTACCCAACAAGCAACGAAACTCTAGTTTCCGTCTCCCCAATTCCGGCGACACGCCAACCGATCCCACAACGTCCTCAACACCGATTTTTGATGGTCAACCTTCTTTGACACAATGATCCTCACATCAATACCTTACTTCCACTCGATTCTTCCTTCGAAGAGCAACCCCAACGTTCTGGAGGAAAGTTTGGAGAGAATCGTTTTCAAGGGATGTAAAAGGTTGGGCATAGGAATATAAAACTAATCTCAAGACATTTCCCAATAAGGCATACTAGGGTTTTAGGATAAGGAAATTTAGAGAAATAGGAATGTTTCAGGCCTCGCACGAAATCCCTCTATTTCCGGGGAGATTACATTTAATTATTTATTCTATTTTTATTTTATTTTATTTTATTCCAGTAACCCAAGGCATTACAATTTCTAATAACTTCCTTGTTTAAAATTGCACCTCTTCCAACGGAAATAAATGCATAATATAATATCTTGTCATTTATAAAAATAAAAATAAAATCTTAACAAATAAGGCAAAAATGAAAAATCTGAATCGTTACAATTGTGGTAGCATTTTCAAATACTGTCCAGTCGTACTTAGGTTTTACCTGACTTTGTGGCTTCATTAGACTTTAGACAAGGTTCTTCACTAACCAAACATGACTTATATAGAAACTAAACTTTGTTCAATCATACATGTAATAACTCTAACCGACATGCCTCTACTCTAGGCCAAGCCAAAGGCTCTACCTTACCTTTACTCTAGGTCAAAATCCTTCTAGTGCAATGTCGCATCTCATATAGTTGTTTTAATTATCAATAATGATTGTAATTTATATCGATAGGTTATTAAGATCGCTTATATTTCACTTATACCAATCATATCAAGCTTTAAAATAGGGAAAAAAAAAACCCACAAAAACTACATATCAAAAACATCTATTTATTTCAATATTAAAATAAAACTTTCAAATTTATGGATATATGGATTTTTTACATGACCAATTACAGCAAATATAATAATATTATCGGTTTTATATTTAACATATAGATATTTTGCTCACTCATATGCCACTTTGCTTACTCATATGCCACCAGCATGGAGTACTTTCACAATTATCTCTATCTCTCTTATCTATGTAGTCATTGAAGTAATGAAACAAGCCAGGCCATTAGAAGGAACAGTAAAACAATGTTGAGCCCCAGCTTGGACAAAAATTGAAGTCGTAGCTGGTCCAAGGTGTCAGCTTGTGGACTCCCAAATCATCATTGCCAAATTTGTAGTGAACAGTGAGCTGATTTTTAGATTATAGAACATTTCTTATCTTGACGGTAATATCTGGGTTTTGGATGAATGATCCTTCGATGGTAGTTAGTTGGTTAGCAAATAATAATGAAATTAAGAGTTATCTTGACGATAATATCTCAGTTTTGTTTTTTGTAACATATGGTTGTGTGAGAAGGAGTTTGTTGAGTACAGAAAGAAGTTGTGTGAGAGTTTGGGTGAGCAGAAGGGATTAGTTATTATTAATTAGTTTTGGATTTTTACTTTTTTTACTATTGTTACATTGTTTATAATAAAAATAGAACCGTGATTGATAATGTGTTATTTTTTAAATTGAAAAATATATGCTTGAACTACATTATGGGTTATTTTATGTTATGGCCCACTAGTCCTTCACCTAGTTGAATTTTCATAGTTTCTCATTACCTAGCCCAATGAGGCTTTTATTTGGTCATCATATGTAAGGACCGGGCTGAATCAATGACTCCAAAAAGATGGTTAAACTTTCACAAAAAAAAAAAAAAAAACATAATATTCATTAAAACAAAATAGTGTTCATACATGAGTAATTAAAACACAACACAATAGTTAAAACACAAAATAAGGAACCAACTTAAAAGATTTCAAAACAAATGGGTTGAAGACCACGAGTCAGGCTTGTCTATGGCACCAGATCCAGAGTTCGCTCTCGACCTCGACTAGCTCTTTATTACCTTAAAAAAAATGGAAAATAAGGAATGAGTACAAGGCTTAGCAAGTAGCCTACTTGTATGGTTTTGATCCTTTGATTCTGAAACATTGGTTATCCTTTAAGGGCTTTAGTACTATGGTTTTTGGTTTTTGGTTATTGGTTCTTGTCCTTAGAACCTGGTTCTTGATCCATGTTCTAGTCCTAGATCTTTCTCTTGTTCTTGGTATTTTCGAAATTCTTGTTTGGTTCTTGGTTCTTTCTCGAAGACACTGCCCCTAAGATTTAACAGTATCAAACATGATCCTGACATCCTGTGTCCAAGGCTTCATGCATTCCAAGCGACACAGTTTTAACCCGCACCTCAAGGCTTGCCCTTCGATATGCTCTGAAAACCTATGCCCAAGGTTTCATGCATTTCAAGTGGCATAGTCTGAAAACCTACAAACAAGGCTTCTTATGTTCCAGGTGATGTAGTCTAATTATGCAACAAGGGCTTGCCCTATGATACAATCTAAATACCTATGCCCAAGGCTTCATGCGTTCCAAGTGTCACAATCACACTTTTGATGGCAACGGACTTGCGATTGTGCGACACTCACTTTCCAACGACAAGTGAGCTAAGCCAATTCGTTCTTGCGTCGCCTACGACCAAGCGACGTATGCTCGAGCCTCTAGTCTCAGTTTTAAGCGAAGGTTTTAGAAAATGAGGACAGAGAGAGATTTTCGAAAGAGACGTTATATAAGCAAGCAAGAGAGAAATAACAATGGCTCACAGTATATAACCTTGTGTAGGGAGAAGTTGACAACTAGTCGTATCCCCCTATAGTACACTACGGGGCATTTCATGTCTGGCGGGCCTAGACATGATATTTTTGAAACGTCATACTTCCTAGAAATACAAAAGTAAAACACTAGAATATGAAAAGATCGGCTTGTCAAGGGCATGCGGTCATGGGCAACATGCCTTGGACGAGCATGACCATGACATCCTCCCCCACCTAATTGGTTGACGTCCTTGTCAACCGACTACTTTCAAACCTTGCAATGTGGATGGCGGCGGAGTCTAGATCTTCGGTGCGTTCCTAGCTTGTTTACTTCATAGGGAGATTCTTCCATTTGACAAGGAATTCACGAATCGTCTGCACAGGTCTTCCTATCTTCCTAACCCTGTTGGCTAGGATCTCCTCTATTTCTTTGGTGTCTCTTTGTTTCAGATCGATGCTCAGTCTCGTGATTACATTTTGCTGGTCGTCGTCTGGGTTAGAGTGATAAGGCTTCAAGTTGCTCACATGAATTATCGGGTGGATTTTCATCCATGTGGGTACCGCAACTCTGTAGGAGGTAGCCCGGATCTTTTTAAGGACTTCAACCGAGCCTTCATATTTTCGAACTAGTCTCTGGTCCTTTCGGCTGCGAAATCTGATCTGTTCTTGTCTCAACTTGATGACGACTTGATCTCCTGCTCGAAATTGGAGGGGGCGGCGCTTCTTGTCGGCCCACTTCTTCATATTCTTGGAAGCTTTCTCTAAATATGCCCGGGCTATATCTGTTGTTTGCTTCCATTCTCTTGTGAAGTTTTGAGTTTGAGGGTTTTTTCCTGCATAAGAATGATCGATAATATGGGGCAAGGCCAGTTGTCGTCCACTTACAATTTCAAAGGGACCCTTTCCTGTTGACGAGCTCGTTTGACAATTGAAACAGAATTGGGCGACATCTAGAAGTCGTATCTAGTTCTTCTGGCGAGCGTCAATGCAATGATGTAAGTATTCTTCAAGTAAGCAGTTGAACCATTCTGTCTGTCCATCGGTTTGAGGTGATAGCTCGAGGAGATGTTTAAAGTCATTCCTAAGAAGGCGAATAATTCAGTCCAGAATGTGCCAATGAATCTACAATCCTTATCACTGATGATGCATGACGGAATGCCCCATAACTTTACAACGTGTTTGAAAAATAGTTGGGCTGTTAGTTCAACCGAGCATAATTTGGGAGTGGGGACGAACGTTGCATATTTCGAGAACCAGTCTACGATGACCAAGATGGCATTATATTCCTCGACTTTTGGGAGGTGTGTTATGAAGTCCAGAGACACACTTGTTAAATAAAAGCCATACCTTATTTAGTTAGGTTTTCTAAAAACATATGAATTCATGCTAATGGAAAAGCGTAATTATAAGTGCCAATTTTGGAGGAGTCGAGGAGTCTTCGTCCAATTTCCTGTTTATGTATAATGGGTTTTTCTATTTTTGTAATTAGATTTGTTATTTAAACCGTTCAACTGAATGAAAATATGACATCGAGTTTTCAGCAAATGTGAGTGAATCTCTCTCCCTCTCTCCTTTTATTTCAGCTAATTTTTCTTTCGACCTTCGGCCTATTTTTCGTCGACGTTGTCCTCCGAATTGCCAAAGTCAACAAGTGGTATCAGAGCCTCGTTGAAGCGATCGGTAGTATATCATTACAGAAGAACCAATCTTATCAACAATCAAGTTGAATAGAGGAGGAGCGAGTGTTCGCTCAGATTGGCGTGCTCGAACAACTTCGAGATGAGCGATCTCGGCGTGCTCAGCTACTACCTCAGCATCGAACTGCAACAGAACTTTTTCGGCATCTCCATCTGCCAAAGTGCATACGCGAAGAAGCTGCTGGACACAACTGGGCTTGTGGACAGTAATCCTACCAAGACGCCAATGGAGGCCCGACTCCAACTAAGGAAGGCCGGCATTACGACGACAGTCGACTCCACCAATTACCGCAGCATTGTCAGGAGTCTGCGCTATCTGGTAAACTCTCGTCCTGATCTTGCTTATTCTGTTGGATATATGAGCAGGTTTATGAAAGCACCTAGGGAGGAGCATTTAGTGGCTGTCAAGCGCATCCTGCGCTATGTAGCCGGAACCAGAGGCTGGGGCGTAAGATACTGCGCAGGGAGCAGAAATGAGAAACTCAAGTTGGTCGGCTACAGTGATAACATGGCCGGTGACGTTGATGATCGTAAGAGCACCAGCGGAATGATCTACTTTCTCTCAGGCGACGCGATCTGCTGGCAATCAACAAAACAGAAGGTAGTTGCTTTGTCTTTTTGCGAAGCAGAATACATCGCCGCTTTGATGGCAGCAACACAAGGGATCTAGCTTGCACGACTAATGGAAGAACTCATCGGGAGAGAAAGCGATCCACCAGTGCAGTCTGCGCTATCTGGTAAACTCTCGTCCTGATCTTGCTTATTCTGTTGGATATATGAGCAGGTTTATGAAAGCACCTAGGGAGGAGCATTTAGTGGCTGTCAAGCGCATCCTGCGCTATGTAGCCGAGGTTTATGAAAGCACCTAGGGAGGAGCATTTAGTGGCTGTCAAGCGCATCCTGCGCTATGTAGCCGGAACCAGAGGCTGGGGCGTAAGATACTGCGCAGGGAGCAGAAATGAGAAACTCAAGTTGGTCGGCTACAGTGATAACATGGCCGGTGACGTTGATGATCGTAAGAGCACCAGCGGAATGATCTACTTTCTCTCAGGCGACGCGATCTGCTGGCAATCAACAAAACAGAAGGTAGTTGCTTTGTCTTTTTGCGAAGCAGAATACATCGCCGCTTTGATGGCAGCAACACAAGGGATCTAGCTTGCACGACTAATGGAAGAACTCATCGGGAGAGAAAGCGATCCACCAGTGCTATACGTAGATAACAAAGCTACGATCTCCCTGATCAAAAATCCAGTTTTGCACGACCGAAGCAAGCACATAGAAATCAGATTCCACTACATTCGAGAATGTGCAGATCGAGGGCTCATCAAGATTGATTTCATCCGAACAGAGGAACAACTTGGAGACATTTTCACCAAGTCCCTAGCGCGGGTGAAATTTGAAGAACTACGCTCAAAGATCGGAGTTCAAATAATAAGGTACAGCTTTTAGGAGGAGATTGTTAAATAAAAGTCATGCCTTATTTAGTTAGGTTTTCTAAAAACATATGAATTCACGCTAATGGAAAAGCGTAATTATAGGTGCCAATTTGGGCGGAGTCTTCGTCCAATTTCCTATTTCTGTATAATTAGTTTTTCCAATTAGATTTGTTATTTAAACAGTTCAACTGAATGAAAATATGACATCGAGTCTTCAGCAAATGTGAGTGAATCTCTCTCCCTCTCTCCTTTTACTTTCGCTAATTTTCTTTCGAAGAAACCTTCGGCCTATTTTTTCGTCAACATTGTCCTCCGAATTGCCAAAGTCAACAACACTTTCCCAAGGCCTTGTTGGCACAGGTAGAGGTTCCAAGAGTCCCAAGACTTTGGCTTTCTCGACTTTGTCCTGTTGGCAGATGAGGCACGTCTTGGTGTACTGCATGATGTCGTCCCGCATATTTGGCCAGAAGTACCCTTTTGGATTAAGGAAGATCTTCTCTGCCACCCAGGGTGTTCGGCCCATGAAGTATCATGACATTCCTGAATGAGCTCCTTCCTCAGTTCTTCCGTTCTTGGGACGTATAATCTGTTTTCTTTAGAAATTAGCTAGTTCGACGACAGCTTTGGCTGATGGGTCTTTATGTAAATGTTCTTTGATGATGTCGCGCATCGATCCATCGATCTGACTTGAGTGAATATGGGCTAACATGCACAGGGCCGCATGTTGGCCCTTCCGACTCAGCGCGTCGGCTGCTTGATTACTTTTTCCTGCCTTGTGTTCAAATTTGAAGTCAAATTTAGTCAACGACTCTTGCCATTGGGCTTGTTTTGCCATCAATTTTGGTTGATCGAAGAAGTGGCAAATGACGCTGTTATCCGTCTTCACTATGAACCACAACCAGTATTTCTTTTTCGGAGACAGTGTATCTCCTTTCAGCATCATTGAGCTTTCGACTTTTATAAGCGATGGGTTGACCTTCTTGAATAAGGACACCACCTAGGGCAAAGTCAGAAGCATCTGTCTCTATTTCAAATGGCTTTGTAACATCTACTAACCTGAGGACAGGACCCCTCATCATTGTTGCCTTCAGATCTTCAAAGGCCATTTGACATTTATTTGACCACGACCAAGGGTGATCTTTCTTCAGGAGCCCTGTTAATGGGGTGGCTCGTCGTGAAAAGCCTTCGATGAACCGCCTATAGTAATTTGCCAATCCTAGGAAGGATCGCACATCGGATATGGAAGTAAGGATTTTTCACTCTTGGATAGCTTTTATCTTATCGCTATCCATACCGATCTGTCCACAATTGATGACACGTCCAAGGAAGTTGATACATGTACAGCGTTCTCGACCATAGAATTCGTCCTAAGGGGTCAACCCGGTGGTGCGAAAACACATTTTTCTTTCTTGACGTACAACTAATTCTACCGCAGCTTGTCAAACACTAGCTTCAAGTGCACCTTGTGTGCCTCTAAGGTTGTGCTGTATACAACTATGTCGTCGAGGTATACTACGACGAACTGATCCAAGTATTCATGGCAAACCTGGTTCATTAACGTGCAAAACATAGATGGGGCATTTGTCAAGCCATAGGGCATTACCAGGAACTCAAAGGCCCCATATCTCGTTACACACGTCGTCTTGGGCTCATCCCCTTAGGTGATACGTACTTGGTAGTACCCTGATCATAAGTCCAACTTCGTGAAGTATTTGGCCCCGTGAAATTGGTCGAACAAGTCGGATATTATCGGTAGTGGGTATTTGTTGCATACCGTCACATTGTTTAAGGCTCTATAATCTATGCACAGACGCAACGTCCCATCCTTCTTTTTCTGAAATAGTACGGAGGCTCCGTAAGGCGTCTTTGCCGAGTGGATGAATCCTGCCGTCAACAACTCATCTAGTTGTTTCCTCAATTCGGCCAGCTCAGGGGGAACCATCTGGTATTCGTTCTTCGCTAGGGGTTTAACCCCAAGGAGGAGTTCAATTTCATGATTAATGCCTCGACGGGGTGGTAATGTTTATGGTAAGCTCTCTGGCATTATGTCAGCATAACTGTCTAATACCTCCTCGATTTCGCTTGGAATAGTTTCTTCAGTGGTCACTTCTTCCATCAGTGGTATAGCCATAAATGTAGGTTCCTCTCGTGCAATTTCTCTTTTCAATTGTATGGCCGAGATCATAATAAGATTACCTGGTTGCTTGATGCTTGTAGGTATTAGTGTGGGGTTGTGGTCGGTGATCACCAAGCATTTCGAAGTCGTCCATGTGAACCACGACAAGGTCCAACTCTCCTGTCCAAGCCCCTAATTTGAAGGGGACTCTTTTGGAAACTCCCACAATAGGGAAGGCCTCGGAGTTGACAGTTTTCATTTTTCTGGGGTTCTTTTCTATGGTAAGTCCCAATCTTCGTGCTTCTTGATCGGCGATGAAGTTGTGGGTCGTTCCCGAGTCTATCAAGGCGCTCTTGCTTGGTCGAGAGTTTATTGTCGCATTTACGAACATGAGCTCTTTCTCTATTATCTCCTTTGGGTCGACCTTCCGTTGGAGGACTGACAAGAATTTGAGCGTGCCCATTCAAGGGTTGTCTTGATCTTCCTTCTTGTCTGGCATGGTCTTAACTCCTGTGTCGTTGCTTTCTTGAATGGACATTTGGAGTGCACTGAGAGAGGCCCAATGAGGACAGTAGGACAGCCTGTGGGGGCCTTTACACAATAGGCATTGTAAAGGTGTCGTCGGGTGGTTCTTTTGAGGGTAAGATCCTCGAGATGTCCCTGCTTGATTGTTCTGAAGAGGTCTATCTGTCCACTCGCTTGGTCTGTCGTTACTTCTGTTTGGCCTATCAGGGCTTCCATTTCGATGACCTGGCAGTTTATATGTTTTGCCCCCAGTGTTTGGGGCCTGTGTTGTTCTTCTTTGGTAACCTGCTTCGTTCCCAAAGTCTAGGAGTCTCTCGGTGCTGGCAATTGCGGTAGCTAGGTTTTGGATATTTTTCTCGTGTATTTTTGTTTTGGCCCACGGTTATAACCCGTTTATAAAGAAGAATACCTTGTCCTTCTCTGATGTGCCCCTAATATCTAGCATCAAGGTCAAGAACTGTCTGACATAGTCCCTTATGCTTCCGGTTTGTTTTAGGGCTATTAGTTTTTCCCTTGCTAGATGTTCTACGTTTTTGGGGATGAATTGGTCCCTCAACTCTCTTTTGAGGTCTTCCCATGAGTCGATGGTGCACAATCCATTCTCGATATAGTGCACATTCGTACGCCACCAAAGTTTTGCATCGTCTATGAGATACATTGAGGCTACTGTCACTTTTATGTTGTCGGTACAAGCCGTTGTGACTTTGAAGTACTGTTCGACATCAAAGATGAAGTTCTCCAACTCTTTGGCGTCCTGGTTCCCTTTGAAAGGTCTGGGGTCTGGGAAGTTCAGTTTGTTGGATCCTGTATTAGTTTGCTCAGCCGTGACGTTCTCCACAGCTTTCATGGTCACCTCAATTAGGGTGTTCATGGCAGCCATCTTTTCTTGGATGGCATCGATCGTTGTTCTGAATTCGTCAGCTAATCCATTGAAGAAACTCATCATTGTATTTTGTAGCACGTCGAAGTCTTTGCCACGTCCATCCTTGTGCGCGATAGAGCTATCGGGGCTACCAGACGGTCTTGGTCTGCTCGTAGGAGCAACTCTTTCTTCGAGCGAGGTCGCTCGAAACATTCGTTCTACGATTGGCAACCCATCCAGGCGGTTGCCCATTGCGTCGATTTCTACGACTTTTCCATTCAATTTTGTCACTCGTGCTTCTAGAAAGCGGATGGTGTCAGGGACTTCTTTAAGGAACAACATTTCCTCCTCTATTAAAGTAAGTCGATCGGCTTGTGATTTGGGTGTCGACTTTGTCGTCGATATGTTTTCGGTCTTTGCTATGTCACAAAGTTAACAAAACTCTAATACCACTTGTCACAATCGCACTTTTGATGGCAGCAGACTTGCGATTGTGCGGCACTCACTTTCCAATGGCAAGTGAGCTAAGCCAATTCATTCTTGCGTCGCCTACGGCCAAGCAACGTATGCTCAAGCCTTTGGCCTCAGTTTTAAGAGAAGGTTTTAGAAAATGAAGGCAAAGAGGGATTTTTGAAAGAGACGTTATATAAGCAAGCAAGAGAGAAATAACAACGGCTCACAGTATATAACCTTGGGTAGGGAGAAGTTGACAACTAGTCGTATCCCCCTATAGTACATTCTGAGGCATTTCATGTCGGGCAGGCCTAGACATGATATTTTTGAAACGTCATATTTCCTAGAAATACAAAAGTAAAACACTAGAAAATGAAAAGACATAAAGGGTTTGGCTTGTCATGGGCATGTAGCCATGGGCAACACACCTTGAACGAGCATGAGCATGACACCAAGCAACATAGTCAGAATACCTAAGCTCAAGGTTTCATGCATTCCAAGAAGCGTAGTCTAAAATCCTGCACCCAGTGCTTGCCCTATGGTACAACCAGAATACCTATGCCCAAGGCTTCATGCGTTCCAAGCGGCATAATCTGAATACCTACGGTCAAGGCTTCATACGTTCCAAGCAGCGTAGCCTGAGTCAAAAACATGTTCTACCGCGGGAGGTCTTAGGATTTTTTCTTCACTTTTTGTGTTTTAGGACCTTGGTCCCTTATCCATGAGTGGTATCTAGCATTCTTCTTGCTTTGGTAGTTGTAGAGCTTGTTTGGTATTGTTCTTAGTTCTCAATCTTGTAAGTTTCTAAGGTTCATAATTCCTTGAGGCATAAGTTGTAACATGCATTCGTAAACATATGAATCCATCGTAATAACAAGCATGAGATGTTCTAGAAGGTCATAGATTCATAATGAATTCCTTGGAGGGTTATAGAAGGGTCTTGAGTCTTGAGGTGTTTCCTTTAGTCGTTTCTTAGGTCCTAACTTGCTTCAGATTTCAAACTTTCTCTAATCAACTTGAACGTACATTCTTGTCCTTAGGAATAGGCCTTATAAAAAGTAGGAAGTCATTTGAAGCAAGTATAGACCTTGAATTTTCATAAGTAGTCTTAGGGGCATTTTTGTCATTTTACCCCTAATTCTTTGTTTTGCTACTTAGTGTGTTCTAATGGCTTTCAAACTTCACCACACCATCAGATATCATAGAGTAAGGTCTACTACAGAATTTAATAGCATTTAGAGGTCCTCTAGGTCAGGAACCGTAGAGAGATATCCTTAGGGGCATTATGGCCATTTTGTACCATTTATTGGTTTACGTACTTATGCTTATCCAATGATCACCAAATTTCATATATAACCTCACCATGCTATAATATATTCAGCATTAAAATTTCATAGGCAGCGATGTTCATCTAGTTTGTTATTTTAATGTTGCTTAAATCTAGAACAATTTGATACTATAGTATATGTTGAGTAGTATTTGCATTTGACAATAGTATAGATTAGTATATGTTGAGTTGTATTTATATTTAATAAACTATAGGTTGAGTTGTATTTGTATTTAATAAACTATAGGTTGAGTTGTATTTGTATTTAATAAAGTATAGGTTGAGTTGTATTTGCATTTAATAAAGTGTAGGTTAGTATAGGTTCAGTTGTATTTATAATTATTAAGTCATTGGTAAGTACAGGACATTTAATTCAATAATGTTTTTCATTCTTTCTTTGTATTTTTTTATTCCCGAAATAATAAATGAAGCAAGAAGTTAATGTGGAACTTATAATAAGGGTTCATTAAAGTAATTCCGTATTAAATGTCAGGTTAAATTTGATTTAATGGTCTTAGGTTAAATAGGAAAATTTAGGGTGAAAATCTCTCCTTAAAGACGAGTTTTAAAACCGTGAAGCAAACGATATTACATAACGTGCCAATGTGGACAAAATAGACAAAGCGGACAATATCGACTAGCGATGAATTTGGATGTTTGAACATTGGACCACACCTTTTAAATTTTGATTTTGTTGTGAATCTCTCATTCTTATTAATCATATCTATTTTTCTTCTGGTTTAAAGTGAATAAAAAATTGATAAACTTCCTTTTAAACAACCATTTATAACTCTGTCTTAAATCTCCTTTAGAACTGTAATTAAGGACTGTTTAGCACAACTTTATTTTTCCATGTCCACCAAAAATACCAAATGAAAAAGAATTGATATTTATAACGAGTAACAAGTATAGATATCCAACCTCAAAACATTCATAGGAATTAATTTTTAGAGTGGATATCAAGCTTAAATCACCTTCTCAAACTGCTTTAATAGCTTGTTCAAAACATGTATTTTTTTTATTTTTTTATTTTGCTATATAATGAACAAATCCAAATGATTAAACGTCAACAAAAACAAATTTGAATATTTTAAAAAAATGAAGACTCTAACAGAATTATTATCTAATTGTTTGCTTTGGAATTAAGCACTATTATTAACACATGTTTTGCGGGATCCAACCGACAAGCTGTAGTGGAAAATTGGCATTTACCATAAGGCAAATGACAAGTGACTATTTACCATTATCAAACAAACTCAATTTTAAATGCCCATTGCAAGTCAAAAGATGATGATTTGAACGAATGCGTTTTGGACAAGCGAGCCCAATTCCACTAGAGATTTGAAATGAACTTTTAGCATACGACTTTGTATTGGGGCAATTTTAACAGTTTGAATGGACATGCTTCGTTTCAGGTATTTTGGCCAGAGAACTTGCATTGGCTTTCTGAATGATTCAACATTAAAAAACTGGATTTGGGCAGCATTTGATGATGGATTTTACTTAAAAAATCTTCATTCGGGGAAGTTTGAATCGATACACCCTTGAGAAAAATGAAGTAAAATCTCCCTCACTCATTTTGGTCCCACAAAACGTACTTTTTTTTTTCTTTTATGTTTGCTTCCTTTCACATGTAATAATTCTACAGAGAGTTATGAGGTTTTTTAATAGACATATAGATGTTACATATTTAAGTCTAATAAAAGGGGAGAAATCTTTTGGGAATTTATAGTTTTGATGTTGATAATTTGGTTGGGTTTCAAGTTTCTACTTATATCAACCCATGTGTAAGCTTTCAAACTCTGGATTTGGCCGTTAATGATCCTAATATTCCCCTAACAATATTGTAAGGTTATTTACTTCTCGCCTCTAAGAGCGAAAACTTTCTCCACAGACAAACATGAGTCCTTCGAGCATGTCTTTTCCTCACTCACATGTTTGCTACAAAAATTCTCACGAGGTCTTCCAACATAAAATTGCTCCAAGAAAAGTACATTTATCTCGAAGTTCTTATGATTAAGCCAACAAAAAGGAAAGTGCATCTCGTTGATATAGGTAGTAAGTTTCAATTCTTTTTAAGCATTTCTTAGTCATCTATACTCTGGGTCACTTTATCGGATATAATCTTAGTTCATTCATGTACTCTCTTTTACTCGAGTATCACTCTACTCAAAACCCTTTCAGGATTAAGGAATATTTCAAGTTTTAACATTTTAAATGTAACAAATTAGGACGAAAAGAAAATGTAATGCCCCTAATTTTCTTTAACCTAATTAGTGACGTCACCCATGCATACTTATCTTTTTAAGCGGAAGCCCATCCTAAATAACCTTGAAAGAGTCATTCATAAATATTCATGAATCCAAAACAAAATCTAAACTCCGAAAATAAACCTTCAATGCTGAATTCAAATTAAATCCAAATAAAACAATACTCAATGCTATAACTTAAAACAGTCTAATAAAAGTAAACTCCTAAAAATATCTCGTCTCCAACTTCCATGGTGGCCTCAGCTCCGCTGTCAACCGTACATTGGTGCCTTGCCTTTACCTGAAAAATGTAGGTAGCACGTGGCTTGAGTATTTTATGAAATACTCAGTAAGTCACCCCACTGTTGGAGTTAGGAATGCAAAGACATGCAACATATGAGCGGGACCTAACTTTTCATAAACTTTTCATAGCCTTGGGCGCTTTTCTATTCCGAGAAGGGTTGGATGTGTGGTACTCCTTCACACATGGCCCATGTACGTGTACATGAACCCACCAAGCGGGCTCGTAAACATACCCCTTGGACCTGACTTGTTCGGGCAAAACGTGTTACACGTAGCCGGACACTACAGAACAGAAAAGGGCCCGCATGATATCATGGCGAACATAAATATCGTATTTCATTCTTTCGTATCATAAAGGGGAAGAATCCCGATGCATGTGACATACATATATGCATGAGGTCGCTTAACATATCTAACATGGCATTACATAAGCAGTGCTAACATCGCATTGACGTTTCTTACATCACATGGCATCTCACATGACTTATATTACATGGCATATTACATAAACATTCCAGTTGCATAAACATCTCATGACATGACTCGATAATTCTACTTGTATCTATGGCATCGATCAACATAATCATGACATATAATACTAACATTTCATTCATGACTTCACATAACATAAACAGTCAACGTAATTCATACATCACATAACATACACAATCTACAGTCAACACAATCTATACATCACATAATCATATCACCTAAATATGGTGCATGCAGAGGCCACAGGGCACGCACCATCATACAACACGTAGTAAGCTAACTCCAACAGTAAGGTCACTTACCTCGATGGTCTTGGTTGAAGTCACTCTCAACGATCTAGTCCCAGCAGTTAAATATGCCGTATGATAACCACATAAGAATTTAGAACCTTTCATAAGGTACCCTAGCTAAACCTCATGCTATTTATTAAAATAATCCCCCGACCTACGCTGTCTTTAACGTTTAGGGACCATACTGACCTCGGATGGTAAAACTGAGGGCAGAAACAACTTCGGAATGGTCAAAAACCTTGGAATCGATATATTATAGTGATATCGAGTCACCAAGCCGAGTTGCCGAGCCGACCAACTAAGCCGCCATGCCGAGCTGCGGGATTTAACGGAGCCGAGCCGCGGGACAAGTCAAGCCGAGCTGAGCTGCCACGAGATACGCGTGCAAAGCAATGCATGCGTTTGTTGGGCTCGTATTGGGTCGGAATGAGCGTGGCCCGTGTTCGTCTATGGACTAGGCTAGAGACGAAGTAGCCCGACCCGAATCTTTTGTCTTCCTTACCCGGAAGACTTTGATAACCCTAAACGAAGGTGCGCCGTTGCCGTTGCCGATGACGACACAGTCTACCCACTTCCGATGACGGTGACGTGGCGTCTTCCTCCTTCAATTCTGGCGGCCTACCTTCTTTAACGCAGCGATCTCGACGTCGATGCTTACTTCTACCCGATTTCTTTCTCCAAAACAGCAACGCTAATCGATTCTAAGAACTCCTTGAAAACCCACGAACCAACCACACGCTTTTCCCCTCTAACACTCTTGGTTTTTCCCTTACTCTCAAACACCCTCGAGAACTCGAAACGTTTGGAGAGTCAAAGTCGTTTCGAAGAGAGTTGAATATGGGAATATAAAAGATGTTTATGACTTTTCCAGTAGTAATTTCCTTGCTAGAAATAGTACATTTTCCAGTGACAATAAATGCAGTATAATATATTTTCGTTTTGGCACAGAAATAAAATCTGAGCATAAAATCTAAAATAAATAAAAAAAAATCCAATCCTTACCGAAAATATGTATAATAATTCAAAATGGGAAGGTTAATATCATAAAACGGATATATGCAAAGAACTCAGGTCAATTTTCCTAAAAAAACAAGAATGATGGTCAATTGCAACTTTCTAATATGAAACCAACCAAATGGCACAACATTTTTTTTTAGTAAAAAATATCATTAAAGTTTATTTGTTATGCTCATAAAGAAAGAAAAAAAACATTTACAAGGAAAATGATGTTTAGAGGACTATGAAAGGAAAGAAACTATGTGGAAACAGAGGGAAGAGATGAAGGAGAAGTACCCAAGTAATTCCAATATTAAGACATTTTCTTAATTCCAATCTTAAGACACTTTCGAGGATGAAAGTTTCATCTTGACGTGTATGATGTATGAACAAAAAATAAAAAAAATAAAAAAATAAAAGCAGGGAAACTTTGTGCCACATTGTTAAAGCTGAGAAATGGCGGGTTGGCCTCCACTATAAAAAAGGGAGGTCCCCCACTTCATTTTATCATCCTAAATGAACGGTTCGAGCCAGTTAGAGAGTACACTTTAGGTGTAAACAATTAAACCCAGCTCTGATGTTTCTTTTTAGCGTTATAAAGCTCGACTAGTAGCAAAGGTATACACTCAGGTTGAAGGTGTTGATTACAAAGAGATTCTCCTATAGCGAAATTTACTCATTATTGCCGTTTCTCGAAAATGGTTCACTTATCAGTTGGGTGTTCAAAATGTCTTTCTCCATGGTAATCTAGACAATGAAGTCTATATGTCTTTACCACCACGCATTCGCCAATAGGGGAAGAATACAATATGTCCACTCCATAAATCTCTTCATGGTTTAAAACAGGCTTCTCGCAATTGGTTCTCGATATTCTCCACCACTATGCAAAATGGAGGCTCCAGTCAGTCAAAAGCAGATTACTCTTTATTTACTAAGAGTAAAGATACTTCTTTCACTGCAGCTCTTATCTCTGTTGATGATATTCTGTTGACAGACAATGATCTCAAAGAAATTCAACATCTTAAGATTAGTTTACTCGAGAAAATCCTTATCAAAGATTTCAAGAATTTGAAATATTTCATAGGCATTAAATTTTCTCAGTCTAGAAAAGAAATTTTTATGTCTCAAAGGAAGTATGCTCTAGACATTCTTAAAGACACAGGTCTTACAGAGCACATCTAGAAACATTTTCTATGGAGCAAAGTCTGAAACTTTCTTTAACGGAAGAAGAGAAGTTGAATGATCCAAGTAAATACAGACGGTTGATTGGCAGATTAATATATTTAGCTATTACTAGGCCTAACATAGTGTATTCAGTTCATATGCTTAGTCAATTTATGCATGAACCAAGAAAACAACATTGGGAGGCAACTCTTCGAGTTCTGAGATACATCAAAGGTACTTCTAGCCAAGGACTTCTACTACCATCTGAAAACAACTTAAGATTACAAGCATATTGAAATTCAGAGTGGGGTGATTGTCGAACTTCGAGACGGTTTATTTCTGGGTTCTGCATTTTCCTCACAAATTCAATTATTTTTTGGAAGTCTAAAAAACAAACAAAGACTTGAAAGTTCCACTGTCTGAACCAGCATTATTGTATTGTGATAATCAAGCAGCATTACACATAGCTGCCAATCAAGTTTTTCACGAATGTACGAAGCACATTGAAATAGTTTGTCATATAGTTCGAGAAAAGTTACAAGCTGGAACCATCAAACCGTGTTATGTTTTGACTAAAATGCAATTGGCAGATATTTTCATAAAGTTTTGGGAAGACATCAATTTGATTTTTTGAAAGACAAGTTGGATGTGATTGACATACCCTCTCTAACTTGTAGGGGGTATTTGTTGGATTTTATGTCCTACCACTTATAGTTTATAAACAAAAACATATTCTATTTTCAATAAAGTTATCATTGATGTTAATTCAGTAAAGATTGTCATTGAATAAAGTGAATTTTACTATCATTAATATTCAATAAACTAAGAATACTCTGACTATAGTATGTGTTGGGTTTTATGTCATACAACTCATAGTTTGTAAACAAAAACATATTATGTTTTCAATAAAGTTATTATTGATGTTTATTCAGTAAAGATTGTCATTGAATAAAGTGAATTTTACTATCATTAATATTCAATAAACTAAGAATACTCTGACTATAGTATGTGTTAGGTTTTATGTCACACAACTCATAGTTTGTAAACAAAAACATATTATGTTTTCAATAAAGTTATTATTGATGTTTATTCAGTAAAGATCGTTATTCAATAAAGTGAATGTTCATTAATCTAAATCTAATAAACTAAGAACACTCTAGCTATAGTATGATTACTTGAACTATATGTAGAGACATAAGAGTGGATCAAGTTTAAGTATATAGTCAAAATGATCTATGGTATAGGGATAAGGCTGAGTACCTTATTCTGGGGACACTATGGATGCGGCCCACTTTTGTATATGATATAAACAATGTGATCACTAAATTGTAATGTGGAGACATGTGAGTGGGGGCGTCCTATGCAATATTGCATAAGATCGGACCATGAAGAAAACCACTCTCACTTCCTGTGTTTACAGTTGATCAGACCATGGTTTGTGCTTTACCAATCTTCTCATATCATATTGGACAAATTTAGATAAAAATTCTCTCATTTAGATACCCAATTATGTAGGAGTCATTAATTAACACACTTTCCATACTTTTAAAATTGATTTAAAGGTGACTAATATTTAATAAGATTTGATGGAGAATATGATGGTTAAAATTCTTGTATATTACATTGAAGGTGTAATAGCCCAAAAAAATAAACAAATAAACCAAGAAAAACAAAAGATTATAAAAAGAAAGTCTATTATATACAGAATTGAACTTGAAATTAATGTCATGGGTCCACATAGGTTGACTTTGATACAAAGAACAAAATCGAACTATAACTAAGGATAGATTGGTGACACTACATAAGCTAATCACGTAACTGGCCTTACTATCGGCATGGTTATATTTGATGTTGACACATTCCTTTGGTTCTGCACGTGTCATATATACTGATATCTGTAAATTATTTATGGATCAATATGCTTATGATATGTTATGTATATGTTATAATATGTGCATTGTATGATAATACTTACGGTACAATGTTTTCAATGATATGGTTGAGATAGGATACGAGAAGAAGTGAATTTAAAGTAATAATGGGAGTAAGACAAGTTCATGAAACGTTAAGGTTAGGTTATGTATCGAAGTGCTATGTATATGAGAGATTGATAAAAACGATATGGTCACGATCGATTGATAAAAGAATATGGTTAGGTTATGGGTAGAAAGGGATAGGATTATAATAGATTGTTAAAACAATAGCGTTAGAATACGTTCATATGACAATATACGTTGTGATTGGATATGAAAGTGATATGAAATATGTTATGGTAGGAGATGTGTGATAAATTAACATATTTGTGATATGATATACTGTGATGCGATATGTTATGGTATGAGATGTATATAAGGAGATGTTATGTTAAAAGTTTGGAAAGTTACGTTATGTCTTTTAAATTTTATGTATATAACATGATATGAATGACATGAAATCACGATAAATGGCATGAAATATAACCCTATTAGAGTTATGTATGATACGAGAATTGAAAAATGATATGATATTTACGGAACGCTAGCGGGGTTATATTAAATAATAATGACAATGGAAAAATATTGGTACCTCATGCATTATGTGTGCTCGTGCCTTGGGGGATACACCTATTCCATCACGAGGGTACGAGCGCGTACACCACTATGCAGGTGAAGTAACATTATGTTTTACATAATGCTGCCGTGACGGTTACTAATTCTAATGGATGTCCGGCATGGGGATCTACCAGAGCAGGCAGGTCGACAAGAAAAGGGGTCCAGCGGTGTGTGAAATGTCTGGTGAGCCCAATACTCACAAGTATGGGTTGTAGGTAGAGTATATGGTACACATCCAAGCTGCCCAATAGGATAGTGTCGTAGGAAAAGAGACTGATATGATAAGTCTCACCATTGCGTTCGCATAGTCATGCATTTAACCCCGATAGTGGGGTCACTTACTGAGTATTTCTAAAAATACTCAAGTAACGTGCTACCTCTATTTCAGGTTAAGGCAAGACATTCCTGTACGGCTCACAACGACATCGCAACTCAAGACCATGACACATGCATAAGGTGGTCGTATTATTTTCTTAGACTTAGCTAGATTAGGATGCTTTTAATTTAAACGTTTATTTATTTTATTTTGTCTTTTGTTGTGTCATTTTTAAAAGTTTTTTCAAAACACGTACGTCCATGGCTGTGTTTCAAGCTGAAGGTTATGTTTTATGAAAGTTTAAATGAAATATTTCCACATTCTATGTTTATGACATGTATACAGTAGCAACCTTAAATTAAGTAGAAAATTTTGGGTCGTTACAGAATGCTTAGAAAATGCATGATAAATAGATGTTGTCTATTAAAACTGTACCGACCGAAATTTTTCTAGTTAATTTAAGGTCGCCACTATATACATATCATGAACATTGAATGCAGCCATGGACTTACATGTTTTGAAATCACCTTTAAAAGACAACACAACAAAAGACTAAATAAACGTTTAAATTAAAAACATCATGTTCTAGCTAGCCAAAGTCTATGAAAATAAATACGACTACCCGATGCATGTGTCATGGTCTCGAGTTGTGACGCCGTTGTCAGCCGTACCATAATGCTTTTCCTTAACCTGAAACAGAAGTTCCACGTGACTTGAGTATTTAAATAAATACTCAGTAAGTGACCCCACTATGGGGTGTTTAAATGCAAGAACATGCCAATGCAATGACAGGACCTATCCTTTAAATCTATTTTTCTACGGTACTATCCTAGTCGGTAAGTTTGATATGTACAATATACTCTACACACAGTTGATATGTGCGAGTATGGACTAACCAATCAATTCGCACACCACTGGGCCACTTTCCCTGTTGTGTGAGCATACTCTGGGAGCTATTTAGGCCAGACACTCGTAAGAATTAGTAATCGTCACGGCAGCATTAGGTTAAACTTAATGTTCGTTTTCCTGCCTGACCGACGCAACATTATGATAAACATAATGAACGTTTTTCTGCTTGGTCATCATAGCATTATGATAACCATAATTATTGTTTTTCCGCCTCGTAACGTACTCGTCCGTACTATCGTGAAGGGTAAAGGGTATCCCCCAATGCATGAGCAAACAATAATGCATGAGGTCGCAATATTTTTCCATTTTAATTATCATTTAATACAACCCCGCTAGTGTTCCGTACACATCATATCGTTTTTCATATCATTTCACATACCGTTTATATCATATCTTTCTTGCATATGTCGGTGTTGTATTTCATGCTAGTTCGTTGTTTTGCATGTCAATCACATCTATCATTCAAATTACATAAATATATGATATCATAACTGTGACGAATCATAATAATTTTTTTTTTTAAAAAAAAACTCAATCGCCGAAAATTCCATGGGGTCACAGAATCACATTTCTCGACCCCTACAATTCGCCGAAAACCTCCTGCCACGCTCCTCAAGCCTCTCAGAATCACCTGCAATGAAGAAAATGATGAACGAAGGAGAAAATCGAGAGAGAAAAAGAGGGAACACCAAAGTTTTTTTTGCGAGCGAAAAATCAAACTTCGGCACCCCAAAATCGTTAGCCTCGATTCCTAAACCGACCAAGCAACGCCGCAAAAGTGACAACAAGCCTAAATACGTCCATCACAAATGAACACACACCGCTTAGTCGTCGTCCGTCCATGGACTTCCAACAACTATGAAACTTCGTGAGAGAGAGGAGGAGAAGTCGACAGAGGGATAGCAAGAGAAAAAGGAAGAGAGACGATGTCGGAAATGTGGTGGGAAGAAGAGAGAAAATCTTTGAAAATCGCATATGAAATCGGTCGAAGAAGAAAGGATCCGTCGGACCCAAACCAGATACCTGTAAACCCTTAAGTCTGACGACCCAACACGATATGTGTCACTCATGCAGACGACCCATATCCCTTCGGTCCATTAAATCTGACGGCCCAACATGATATGTGTCACTCATGCACATGGTCCATTCAATTAAAATCGATGACCCATGTGTCAGTCATGCAGACACCAAACTCATATAGACATACCCCTTCGGCCCATTAAATTCGACGACCCAACACGCGTGTCCGTTTCGTAGTCCGCAACGCATCGCCTCTTGAAGGAGACACGTGTCACGCAATAAATTGACGGCCCTTCGGCCCAGTAAACAGACGGCCCAACACGCATTCCCTCGTGGCCCAGCCTCACGACCCGCACCCGAGGACACGACCTGGAGTCCGTGGCTCAACCCGGAACGCCAATCGACACGCACATCCTCCCCTACAACGACACATGTCGCGCATGCGGATGCGTCCTTCAGCTTGGTATAGACATGTAATAGACCGTTTCCTAGGTTTTTTACCATTCTGAAACCATTTTTTACCTTAGTGAAGCCAAATAAGGTCAATATATCACCCTATCTCTAATTTACATTAATTTTTGATATAAACGTGAGTTATTAACGTAAAGAAGATGAACGTTCTAATAGGAGTCAACTCTCAACAATCTTTGGAGCAGCTCTCGAGGAATGAGAGCTTGCGTTAATTAAATTAGAACGTACTTCGGCTAAGGCCAACCATGTAAGTGGTCTTACTATAGGATAGGCTAAAAATTGTTTGAGTTATGGTGATGTAGGAGTTGTGTCGTACGATGCCATATGTTAATATATGATGATGTATGAGATAAGATGATGTATGAGTTGTACCGTATGATGCTGTATACCAGTACATGATGATGTATGAGTGTATGATGATGTATGAGTTATGATAATGTATGAGTTATGATGATGTGTTTGTTATGATGCTTGATGATGTGTATTTCGATGAATGACGTACTTGACATGCTTGATGCACTTTTATTGCAATATGATGAGTATGACGATTGTGTGACGTTTACCTTAACATGATGATGTTTTTCATATTGAGCATGCTATATGATGAGGAGTGTCATATTGCTTCATGTCGTTAGATCCACATAGGACACAACCCTAAGAGCATGAAAATGATATTAATATAAATATGTTTTGAATAAACTTAAATGAAAAAGGTAGTTTTAATTAATTTATTTTTTTTGTTAATTTTAGTATTGAAATTGAGTCGTTGAAGAAAAAGGCCAAAAGGAAAACTAGAGGCAACTTTGGAGTTAGAAAATGATATCATATGGATGACAAATTTTAGCCTTTAGAAAACCTATAAATTAGGTTATTTTCCATTGTAAAATGCAGAGCAAGAGGAGCCAGTAGAGCAAGAAGAGTTGTCTCATTTAAGTACGTACAGTGTAATAGAAAAACAGTTTTTCCAAAATTCCTTGTCTCCTTGTCTCTCCCCTCTCGACATCTCACTCACAGTTTTGTGAGTGTTATTTTCAACAATTTGGTATCAGAGCGAGCGTTTATTGTCTCTCTCCTCTCGACATCTCACTCACAGTTATGATGGGACAAATGCCGCTACCACGATTAACGAAGACAAACTACGAGAATTGGAGCATCCAAATGAAAGCTCTTCTAGGTTCTCAAGACGCATGGGAGGTGGTTGAAGAAGGTTTCGAAGAACCAAAGGATACCACGGGTTATACGGCGGCGCAAAAAAAAAAACGTTAAAAGAATTACAATCAAAGGATAAGGCAACATTATACATGCTGTTCCGGCCTGTTGGACGAGTTGGGCTTTGAGAAGATTTCCAGGGCAACTACTTCAAAAGAAGCGTGAGATACTTTAGAAAAAGTGTTCAAATGAACCGACTGAGTCAAGCAAGTGCGTCTCCAAACTCTGCGTGGCGAGTTTGAGAGAATGAAGATGAAGGAGTTTGAAAATGTATCTGACTACATTACGCGCGTACAAACCGTTGCAAATCAACTAAATCGAAATGGAGAAATGTTACCTGAGACGCGGGTTGTGGAGAAGATCTTGAGGTCTAACCGACAACTTCGAGAATGTTGTATGTGCCATAGAAGAGTCAAAGAACTTAGCGAAGAGTCGATGAGCTCGTCGGTTCTCTAGAGAAACACGAGTAACTTAAGAAAAAGAAGGAGGAGACGCTCAATCAAGCACTTCAGAATAAGGTATCAACAAATGATGAAAATGTACTTACTTTCAAAATATTCAAGTTCGAGGTCGAGGAAGTTGCGGGAATGGTCGAGGTAGTCAAGACAGCAAAAATTAAGAAATTTATAAGGAGAAGAGACTGTCGAGCCAAGCAAATTGGGGTGGAAGAGGACGCAGTCGAGGAAGAGGCGGCCGATCAAACATCTAGTGTTACAAATGGAAAAAATATAGTCATTATGGGAATGATTGTAACTCCGATAAATGTTACAATTGTGGCAGAATGGAGCACGTTGCAAAAGCCAGTCGAGCCAAAAAAAGGGTGGAAGGAGCAACCAACCTAGCCTTGGAAGACGTAATAGATGAAGGTCTTCTCTTGATGGCTCAAGATGAAGAGAACATCAACAACGACACTCTATGGTACCTCGACTAAAGGAAAACAACCATATATGCGGTCACGAGCACCTATTCAAAGAGATGCAAAAGATTAAAGATGGTCATGTGTCATTTGAAGATGCGTCAAAGATGGAGGTCAAATGCCGATGTACGAAACATTTCTTGCAAAAGGATGGTGTAATGGGGTCAATCCAAGATGTTTATTACATACTTGACCTCAAGACCAACATATTGAGTATGGGGCATCTCACAGAGAAAGGTTACTCGATATTCTTTAGGAGTGCCTGCTACACGTGAAGGATAAGAAAGGGCGTTTGGTTGCTCGAGTCAAGATAGGAAGAAATCGAATGTACAAATTAAACTTAAAAAGCATACGAGAAAAGTGTTTGCGAGTCGACGTAGAAGACAAGGCATCACTATGGTATTTCGTTTTCGTCAGCTACATCATGGCGATCTAAAGGAGTTAGCGAAGAAGAATATGGTACATGGGTTACCAAACATGGACTTTGAAGGAAAAATTTGTGAAGAATGCGTGCAAGCATGCGAGAATTTGAGTTCAAAAGAAGGCTAAATTTTGGGCTAAACAATCTCTCGAATTGATCCATATAGATATATGTGGACCAATTACCCTCAAGTTCTTCAGTGGAAAGAGGTATTTCATTTCCTTTATCAATGATTACTCATGGAAAACTTGGGATTACTTTCTGAGAGGAAAATCCGACGCATTCTAGGTGTTCAAAAAGTTCAAAGGAATGGTGGAGAAGGAAACTGGTAGACACATCAAAGCTGTATGATCCGATAGAGGTGGCGGGTATACTTTGATGGCTTTCATGGAGTACTATGAGAAGCAAGGCATAAGGCGATTTCAAACCGCATCGTACATCCCTTGTTAGATAAAACCTGAGTTTTTCCTTATTTAGATTCACATGATTACATTAATTCTCCGTTTGAACATTTGACAAACACGTCGAATGGATTAACGAAGTTTTAGACGGCAATTTTGTAGGAAGTGGCACAGATTCAGTTGCCACTCTCCAGCCGCAGTCAAAATGCGCCATCTACGAACAGTATCGATGTCCACGTGCGAAGTTAGATGATCAAACACCATGAGAGGCTTGGAGAGGACAAAAGCCTACAATCTCTCATCTCAAAGTATTCGGTAGTGTGGCTTATGCTCACGTACCGGATCACGAAGAACGAAGCTCGAAGACCAAAGCAAAAGGTATATCTTTATTGGATATGATGAGAAGACAAAAGGATACAAACTACTTGGCCTGATTAACAGGATGGTGATAGTGATTCGTGATGTGCAAGTAAATGAAGCAAGCGAATGGGGTTGGAACAATTCGACGGAAGTCAATATCGAAGTTGGAGAATCATCAATCGATGCACCAACAAGTGCACCAACAGACTCAAAATTTCCAATGATGAAGATGAACCACGAAAACCCAAATGCAAAGTTTGCGAGATTTGTATGACTCAACAAATGAGGTACACCTTGTATGTCTTCTGGCAGATGCTGAAAAAATCAGCTTCGAAAAGGCGGTGCGAGACACGAAGTGGCAAACTGCCATGGATGAGGAAATTAAAGCGACTCATCGCAACAACACATGAGATATGACATAATTACCGGAAGGAAGTCAGCCAATAGGTGTGAAGTGGGTATTCAAGAAAAAGATGAATGCTCAGGGGGAGATTGAGCGGTACAAGGCGCGACTTGTTGCGAAGAGATACAAGCAAAAGACGGGAATTGACTATGACGAAGTGTTTGCTCCCATCAATAGAATAGAAACAATCCGATTGCTCATTTCCCAAGCAGCTCAATTCAAATGGCCGATTTTTCAAATGGATGTCAAGTCAGTACTCTTGAATGGTGTGCTTTAAGAAGAAGTATACCTCGAACAACCTCTCGAGTACATGAAAATTGGTGAAGCAAAAAAGATACTAAAATAAACTAATTAATACCTTTAACATTTTTAGATATAGTTCATTAAAATAAACTAATTAATTGTAACCAAATTAATATCATTCAATCAAATATAAGGAAGACTCTTGACCTCATGACATACGCCTAAACTAAATCTGAATCTTTTTGTTTGTTTTTGTCTTATATAGCTAAATCTGCTTACACCTTTTTTTTTTCTTTTTATGTATGACAGAATTACTAATCATTCTAGGGAGTAAGTTTTGAAGAGAGATATTTGGGAAAGGAGATGTGAGAAATGGGTGGAGAGAGAGGGATGAGTTACCATTTTTGTTAATTATTATTTATTTTTTTGGGCTATTAAAAAAACAATATTAAATTATGCAATTTTATAAAAAAACAAATTAAAAAGAATTTTTATCGATGAGTTATCGTTAAATTATCGAATTTTAATCATAACTAAATAAATGAACATACAATACTATTTGTTTGATGGCAAGTGACAATAAAATTAAGAAAACCACTCCTCTATCATCAAACCTCTCCAAACGAAAAATCTACTACATCTAATTTTTTTTATCCTCATATATCACTTGTAAATGTAATTGATATGTTTATCATCTTTTTTATCTTATCAATAGACTAAAAATATTAAATTTATCGTATTTAATTTTGTTTCTATCGATAATTCCTTTCGTATTTAATTTAAAATGTCTATAATGGTACAATATAAAATTATATATTAGTAATATATGAATGTAAAATAAAAATTACGTCAGAATATCTCAAAAATTGTAATTTATAGGCTATCATATTTAAAATTATGCAAATTATTCGACCCATTAAATTTTTGCAGAATGACTAAAGTCTCACTAATTAACATGTATTATATCATTTGAAAATATTCAAAATCGCATAAATTTTATAGAAACTCTCATATTTATGTCCATGATTGTTAAATTATATATTGTTAACCAATGATGTAGAAATAACAAATTATGTGTTCATAGGTAATAGAGCTTTTGAGTAAAAGGTAAAGAAATCTTATTATCAAAGTTCTAGACTAAAAAGATTCTAAGACTAAATTATTCTATTTCAGGTCGATTATTAGAGAGCGTTGTCATAAAGGTGGATCATCTCATTAGATAAAAGATAGAAAATTAATGACCTCATTATAATACATCTTTAGAGACCGCTTGCTACTATCACGAGGCCTCATAATAAATTTAATGGAGGACTTTCAGGAGATGTTGCTGGATTAGGACCAGTTGGTGCACGCCTCTTGGTGCCTAAACTTGAGAGAGAGCTTTCAAGAGATGTTGCTGGATTTGGGCCAGTTGGGGCACGCCTCTTGGTTCCTAAATCGAATGGCGGTGTTTCCGGAGGTGTTGCTGGAATTGGTCCAGTTGGGACACGCCTCTTGGTGCCTAAATTTAAGGGACGTCTTTCAGGAGATGTTGCTAGATTTGGGCCAGTTGGTACACGCCCCTTGGTCCCTAAACCCAATGGAGGCGTTTCGGGAGATGTTGCTGGATTTGGTCCAGTTGGGACATGCCTCTTGGTGACTAAATTTAAGGGAGGGCTTTCAAGAGATGTTGCTGGATTTGAGCCAGTTAGGACACGTCTCTTAGCCCCTAGCCCCAATGGAGGCATTTCGGGAGATGTCGCTGGATTTGGTCCTGTTGGAACACGCCTATATGAATTTGGCTTCTAAGAGACAACTCTTCTAGCATTGCTTGTTGTCATTTCTCATTATCTCTTGCTTCCAAGAGACAACTCTTCTAGCATTGCTTGCTGCCATTTCTCATTATCTCTTGCTTCCATATATGAATTTGGCTCCTCAAGTGAAAGAAAACACATCCCAGCTTCTTCATTCAACTCAATATAATTAGAGTAAATTTCACTTTACGATCGAAATTTTCTTGGACTAGATGAGACGTATGAATCGTCTCCTGGTGATGAATTGTCTCCTGGTGATAAATCATTTGTTGGTGATGAATTGTCTCCCAATAGAGTCCCTGACGATTCTCCCCGCTCTTCTAAAATGTCCTCTTCATTCACATAGACCTGTGGATCATAATGAACAGCGAATTTACCACCTTCCTTATTTTCTTCAAATTGCTGCACATCCCATTTATATTCTTCTTCTTCTAGAAACTTGACGTCTCGGCTGATATGAAGTCTTTTCGCTTTAGGATCATACAAACGATAACCTTTTGAACCTACTTCATATCCCACGAAAATCATTGGCACACTTCGGTCTTGTAATTTGGTTAAATTTGGTGTAGTATGTCTTGCATACGTCAGGCTTCCGAACACTCTAAAATGCTCTACATTAGGCTTTCTTCTTCTCCATTTCTCATAAGGAGTTGCTTCAATTACACTCTTCGTTGGGGATCTATTAAGGATGTAGACAGCTGTCTTCACCGCTTCTGCCCAGAAATACATCGGCAAATTTTTGCACTTCAACATGCTTCGCACCATTGCAATAACAATTTGGTTTCGTCGTTCAACCACACTATTTTGTTGCGGAGAATAGGGTGCTGTTAAATATCTTTTAATCCCACTACTCTCACAATATTCTTTGAACTCAATACTTGTAAATTTCTCCACCTCTATCAGTTCTAAGCGCTTGCAATTTCTTTCTGGATTCAGTTTCAATTTTATTTTTTACACGTTTGAATCCCAATAATGCATCAGATTTATTTTTGAGCAATTCAATCCACATATATCTACTAAAATCATCTACCAATAGAAAAAAGAATTTATTATCTCCATGAGTTGTTGGAGTAATTGGACCACACAAATCGCCATGCACCAATTGTAGAACACTAACGGCCAAAAAATTCGCTTGTTGTGGGAATGGTGTTCTTCGTTGTTTAGTGATTACACAACTATCACAAACTTGTTTATACTTTCAACATGCGGAATTCCTTTCACCATTTGTTTCGTAGACAGGTTTCTTAAAGCCTCAAAATTCAAATGCTCATATCTAGCATGCCACAACCAAGAATCTTAAGCAACTTACCAAGTAGACATGTTGGTTTCGTTGTTTTTAGGCTAATTGTATATAGCCTATTTCTTGACCGCTTCACTTTTTCCAAGAACTCCTTTGCCTTTGTGAAAATAACAAGTAAACCATGTTCGATCTCAACTTTACAGCCCTGTTCGTCCAATTGTCCTAAACTTATAATGTTACTTTTAAGTTTAGGAATGAAATATACATCGGAAAGGATACAGTGATCTCCATTTTTACATTGCAGCATCACATCTCCACGTATCTCTACAAGTGATCCATCTCCGAACTTCACTGTGCCGGTCACTGACTCGTTCAATTCCGAGAATCAACTTCGACAACCAGTCATATGATTGCTAGCTCCCGTATCTAGAAACCAAGTGTTGTTTTTCTTCTCAATTTCTTCTGGGACAACCTTTTCTTCATAAAGAGTCATCTCCGTCAATTCTAGTGAACTGAGAGTTCGGACTTCACAAACTTGTGTTGTAAGTAAGGCTGGCTCATCCTCATCACCTTGCATCTCAGTCAAGTGTGCCTGATCCTCCCTTTTCTTCGATCTACTGTGGGATGCATAATGGCCAATCTTTTGACAATTATAACACTTCACCTTCCAACATTCTGAGGTATAGTGGCCTAGGCCTTGACAATTGTAACATTTTACCTTGCTCTTGTCACCCTTCTTCTCTTGATATAACGAGTCATTTCCACGTCCATGACCTCTCCCTCTCCAGCGATCACTACGACCTCGCCCTCGGCTATGAACTCCATTGTCGCTACGTTTTTTCTCGAACGTTGAACTTTCACCTTTGCCTTTTGATTCTTTTGCTTTCCATTCTCCTTGAGTCAATAAGACAATTTCAGCATTCTTTTTGTTGCCACCGATCCGTTCCTCGTATGCTTTAAGACGGCCGATGACTTCCTCCATGGTTATCACCTTTAAATCGGCAAATTGCTCTATTGTCGATGTGATATGAAGAAACTTAGAAGGTACTGAACGGAGAAATTTTTTCACCAAGTATGCCTCTTCAAACTTGTCTCCAAAAGTACGTATTTTATTAACAACTCCTGTCAACCTTGCTGCATAATCATCAGTAGTCTCGGACTCCTTCATATTCATAATTTCGAACTCAATCTTCAGAGTTTGGATCTTTGCCTCCTTTACACGTTCAGCACCGACATGAATAGTTTTTAACGTCTGCCATACTTCTTTTCCTGTCTCTTTCTCTGCTAACAAAAACAACATCTCCTCAAGGATTGCTTGATAGATAGCTGCTAAGACCATTTGATCCTTCCTTTCATCAAGACTATCGCAGACTCAGTTGAAACGCTTGCGTCCCACACCCCTTGAGCACGCAAATAGACCTTCATCTTCATAGCCCATGTTGAGTAGTTGGTTCTCGATAATGTCGGGTATTGGAGTGATACCAGACCTTCCTTTGTTGAACACTTCGACGAATCTCCTCTCTCTCTAGTGTTGTTATTATTTCTCGGCATGATCTTTGGCATGTAACCACGCTTTGATACCAAATGACAGAAACACCCCTACAAGAAGGTGATTTTTGCACAATAACGTTATTCTCTAAGAGAGACAATACTTAGAAAATAAACAAAACCAACTTACTTGTTTTATTTAACTTGTTACACAGTACATATATAGACAGAAAAAAACTAACTTCTTACAATCTTAGCCACACATTAATAACTGCTAATAACTTCCCTTGATCCTATCCACAAATACTAAAACTGACATAATTTAAAATACAAACAGTAAATACAAATGAATTACGGTTAATACAGGATAAAATAAACTAACAGAATGGGGCACGTTGCAAAAGCCTGTCGAGCCGAAAAAAGGGTTGAAGGAGCAACCAACCTAGCCTTGGAAGACGTAACAGATGAAGGTCTTCTCTTGATGGCTCAAGATGAAGAGAACATCAACAACGACACTCTGTGGTACCTCGACTAAGGGAAAGAGACCATATGTGCGGTCACGAGCACCTATTCAAACAGATGTAGAAGATTGAAGATGGTCATGTGTCATTTGAAGATGCGTCAAAGGTAGTTTTCGACAAATACAAGAAGATGATGAGCAAGACAGATGTCAGAATCATTTAAATTTATGGGGGAGTTTTGTTGAGAATAACCGCAAATGAAAAAGGTAGTTTTAATTTTAATTTTTTAATTTTTTAATTTTTTTTTTGTTAATTTTAGTAAGTTTTGAAATTTAGCGGTTGGAAAAAAAGAAGGTCAAAACGAAAATGAAAGACCAATAACTGATTAGAAATGGGGTAGAAAATGATGACATATGGGATAGACAATTTTAGCCTTTGGAAAACCTATAAATTAGGTTGTTTTCCATGGTGAAATGTAGAGCAAGTAGAGCAACCAGAGTTGTCTCATTTAAGAAAAGTGTAATAGAAAAAGGGTATTTTCAGAATTCTTTGTCTCCTTGTCTCTCCCCTCTCGACATCTCCCTCACAGCTTCGTGAGTGTTATTTTCATTAAATTGGTATCAGAGCGAGTCTTATTTTCAACAAAAATATCCACGAGTGTGTGTTACCTTTAGTAATAAGGAGATGAGACTGAAGGGTTTTGTTAGATGAGACATTATGATGAATTTAGAGGGACCTCATGCATATTGTATGTTCATAAGCATAGGGCTTCTTTCCTTAGAGATGATGAGTGCGAACGCGCATAGTATGATGATGAGTGTGAATACGCACAGTAGGATGATGAGCGTGATGATGATGAGTGTGAATGCACACAGTATGATGATAAGGGTGTTCATGAGGCACATGACACTATGGCGTTCTACCGACCTCCAAACGTCGCTACAGATTAGCTTGAACAGTGGGTCCAAGGGGTGTGCGAGCGCCCTATGGATTCACGCATGTGTGAGTCGTGTGTAGGGAAGTACTACACATCCAATTTTTCCAAGACTAGAGGCGACCCTTATGATGTCAGAGATAGGTCCTAAATCATGTTTGCATGTGTTTGCATTTGTATGACCCCCTACCCCTATTGTGGGGCCACTTACTGAGTAATCGTCGAAATACTCATGTCGTGTGCCACATCATTTTTAAGGTAAAGAACAGGTGCACTTGTATGGAAGACGACGGCATCGCGAGTAGAGACTGTAGCACGTGCATAGCGTAGTCACATATTTAAATTCCTAGTCATATATTAGAATAGGTTGTTTTGCATTTCATAATCGTATCATATCATAAACACTTTGTGGTCATATCTTAACCTAACTTATTATAGCCTAAACCTTCTTATATCTATCACAATCATATCGTTTCATGAACGTACATTTGTCATATCGTTATAGGAGCGTATCCTAACGCTATCGTTCTATCGTTCTATCAGAATCCTATCCCTTTCTACCCATAATCTAACCATATTATTTCATCAATTGATTGTGATAATATTGTTTTTATGAATCTCTCATATCCATAACACTTCGATACGTAACCTAACCTTAACGTTTCATGAACATACCTTACTTCTATCATTACATTATGTTTAGTGCATTCTTCTCGTATTCTATCTCAAACATATCATTGAATACATCGTACCATAAGTATTATCATACAATTCACGTATTATAACGTATACATATCAAATCATAAGCATATCGATCGATAAACAATTTGCACATATCAATATATATGACGCGTGCAGAACCACATGTCACGTGTCAACATCCAATATAATCATGCTGATAGTAAAGTCACTTACCTGATTAGCTTAGGCTGATGTAACGAAATTTATCCTTAATGAAAATTCGATTCTTTCCCTTGAAATCCAAGTTAACCTATGTGAGCCCATGACATTAGTTTCAAGTTCAAATTTCTACACAATTATTTCTCTAATTTAAAAGTAAAGGATATGTTTATCATCTTTTTATCTTATCAATAGACTAAAAATAGTAAATCTATCATATTTATATTAGTTTTTAACGCTAATTCTTTTCGTATTTAATTTAAAATGTCTATAATGATACAATATAAAAATTATATATTAGTTATATATGAATGTAAAATAAAAATTAGGTCCCAATATCTAAGAAATTGTAATTTATAGGCTGTCATATTTAAAATTATGCAAATTATTTGACCCATTAAATTTTTGCAGAATGACTAAAGTCTCACTAATTAACATGTATTATATCATTTGAAAATATTCAAAGTTGCATAAATTTTATAGAAATTTTCATATTTATGTCCATGATTGTTAAATTATATAATGTTAATCAATGATGTAGAAATAAAAATGATCTATTCATGTGTAATAGAGCTTTTGAATAAAAGGTAAAGAAATCTTATTATCAAAGTTTTAGATTAAAAAGATTATAAGACTAAATTATAGTCTTTCATGCCCATTATTAGAGTCCCTTGTCATAAAGTGGATCATCTCAATATAGAAGAAAGAAAATTAATGACCTCATTATAATACATCTTTAGAGACCCTAATTAAACTTGCTACTATCACGAGGCCTCATAATAAATTTAATGGAGGACTTTCAGGAGATGTTGCTATATTAGGGCCAGTTGGTACACTCCTCTTAATGCCTAGACCCAATGGAGGCGATTCGGGAGATGTTACTGGATTTTGTCCAGTTGAGACACTCCTCTTAGTGCCTAAACTTGAGGGAGGGCTTTCAGGAGATGTTGCTAGATTTTGGCCAGTTGGGACACGCCTCTTAGTGCCTAGACCCAATTGAGGTGTTTCGAGAGATGTTGTAGGATTTGGTCAAGTTGGGACACGCCTCTTGGTGCCTAAATTTAAGGGAGGCCTTTCAGGAGATGTTGCTGGATTTAGGCCAATTGGTACACGCCTCTTGGTCCCTAAACCCAATGGAGGCGTTTCGAGAGATGTTGCTTGATTTGGTCTAGTTGGGACACGCCTCTTGGTGACTAAATTTAAAGGAGGGCTTTCAGAAGATGTTGCTAGATTTGGGCCAGTTGGGACACGTCTCTTAGCCCCTAGACCCAATGGAGGCGTTTCTAGAGATGTCGCTGGATTTGGTCCTGTTAGGACACGCCTCTTGATCCCTAAACTTGATGGAGGGCTTTGAGGAGATGTTGCTGGTTTAGAGCCAGTTGGTACACACCTCTTAATGCCTAGACCCAATGGAGGCGTTTCGGGAGATGTTACTATATTTGGTCCGGTTGGGACACTCCTCTTGGTGCCTAAACTTTAGAGAGGGCTTTCAGGAGATGTTGCTGGATTTGGGCCAGTTGGGACACGCCTCTTGGTCCGTAAACCCAATGGAGGCGTTTCGGGAGGTGTTGTTGGATTTGGTTCAGTTGGGACAAGCTTCTTGGTTCCTAAATTTAAGGGAGGCCTTTTAGGAGATGTTGGTTGATTTGGGCCAGTTGGTACACGCCTTTTGGTCTCTAAACCCAATGGAGGCGTTTCGGGAGATGTTGCTAGATTTGGTCTAGTTGGGACACGTCTCTTGGTGACTAAATTTAAGGGAGGGCTTTCTGAAGATGTTGCTGGATTTGGTCCTTTTGGGACACGCCTCTTGGTCCCTAAACTTGACGGAGGGCTTTGAGGAGATGTTGCTGGATTTGGGCCAGTTGAGACACACCTCTTAGTTCCTAGACCCAATGGAGGCGTTTTGGGAGATGTTGCTCGATTTGGTCCAGTTGGGACACGCCTCTTCGTGCCTAAATTTAAGCGAGGGCTTTCCGGAGATGTTTTTGGATTTGGGCTAGTTGGGACATGCCTCTTAGCCCTTAAACCCAATGGAGGAATTTCGAGAGATGTTGCTGGATTTGGTCCTATTGGGACACGCCTCTTGGTGCCAAAATTTACGGGAGGGCTTTCAGGAGATGTTGGTGGATTTGGGCCAATTGGGACATGCCTCTTGGTCCCAAACCCAATGGAGGCGTTTCGGGACATGTTGTTGGATTTGGTCCAGTTGGGACACGCCTTTTGAGACCCAATTAAATCACATTGCCACTCTCATCCCATTTTGCCTCAAGAGCATTGAGATTGGACAAAATAGCAACAAGAGAGATCAACAAGAAGACATAAACCATATTGACATTTTTAAGCAAGCTGATTTTGCCTTCACACAATGAAATCACAACTTTATATAAACTTTGGTGAACAACTAATTTAGAAATGTATTAATAAATGATATTTTTATGGTTGAGTTTTCCTAATTTATTTGTAACAAATAACTTTTGAAAATTAATTATGCCCTAAAAGAAATATATCTAACCATTTCAATCTAATTTATTTTAGAAAAATTTCAACCAACATTAATTTTAATTCTGGAAGGAAAATATTCTAATTTAGAATCTAATTAAAATATTTCCATCTAATTTTAATTCTAAACGTGCATGTTACCTTTTTGTTTTTTTGTTTTTATCGGTAAGTATTACATTTCTCACTCCCTTAACCATATTTTTCTTTTTTGTAATATAGTTCTTAGAAACATATCAAAAAATTTAATCTCCCCAAAAGCATATGCTAAAAATATTTTCGATATAGTTATTTTCTTATTTCTAATATTATAAAAAATTAATAGTTTCTTCCCCTAAAAATATATTGAAAAAGTATAAAATAGATCTAAAATATATTAAAAAAGAATTATAGCATAAAACATATTCTTGGTAACCCATGAGTATAGTTTTTAAAATTAATAGTACTTTTGATTTCTAAGACAACATTTCAAAAATATAATCCTTTAAAATTTTAAATAAAAATTGGAATTTACCCTCGGTTTTCATCTAAAATTTGTGTATAAACTCGATTTTGATATAATTTAAATATAAATACATATATACATATAAATAAATGTATGTATGTACCTATGCTTTACATATGTTGTTTTACTTTGCCAAAATTTTTAACTTGTTGTTTGGGTCACCTTTGTGCTTTAAGAATCCTTTCATATCCGGACAAATTTAGATAAAAATCTTCACATTTAGATACCCAATTATGTAGGACCCCGTTAATTGACACACTTTTCATACTTTTCAAATTGATTTAAAGATGACTAAATATTTAATAAGCTTTGATTGAATATGGTGGTTAAAATTCTTGTATATGTAATAGCCCAAAAAAATAAACAAATAAACCAAGAAAAAAATAGATTATAAAAACAAAGTCTCTTATATAGATAATTGAACTTGAAATTGATGTCATGGGTCCACATAGGTTGACTTGGATACAAAGAACAAAAATCGAACTCTTGTTAAGGATAAATTGGTGACACTACTTAAGCTAATCACGTAACTGGCCTTACTATCGACATGGTTATATTTGAGGTTGATACATTACTTTGGTTCTGCACGTATCATATATATTGATATGTGTAAATTGTTTGTGGATCGATATGCTTATAATATGTTATGTATATGTTATAATATGTGAATTGTATGATAATACTTACGGTACAATATTTTCAATGATATTGTTGAGATAGGATTCGAGAAGGATGCACTGAATGTAAAGTAATGATAGGAGTAAGACAAGTTCATGAAACGTCTAGTTAGGTTACCTATCGAAGTGCTATATATACGACACATTGATAAAAACGATATGGTCACGATCGATTGATAAAAGAATATGGTTAGGTTATGGGTAAAAAGGGATAAGATTATGATATATTGTTAAAACAATAGTGTTAGAATACGTTCATATGACATGATTATGATATGACATGTGAACGAGGGATATATACATATATATATGTAAAGGATATGACTGTAAGATGTAAAGGAACGCTAAGGCTATGATAAGTTAGGGAACGATATGACCACGAAGTTTTTGCGATATGATATGACATGTGAACGAGAGATACATGCATACATACATATATATATATATATATATGTTGTGATTTGATATGAAAGTGTTATGAAAGATGTTATGGTATGAGATGTGTGATAAATTAATATGTTTATGATATGATATATGAGGAGATGTTATGTTAGATGTTCGGAACGTGACGTTATGTCTTTTAAATTTTATGTATACAACATGATATGAATGACATGAAATGTGAACGAGAGATACATGCATACATACATATATATATATATATATATGTTGTGATTTGATATGAAAGTGTTATGAAAGATGTTATGGTATGAGATGTGTGATAAATTAATATGTTTATGATATGAATATGAAAGTGTTATGAAAGATGTTATGGTATGAGATGTGTGATAAATTAATATGTTTATGATATGATATATGAGGAGATGTTATGTTAGATGTTCGGAACGTGACGTTATGTCTTTTAAATTTTATGTATACAACATGATATGAATGACATGAAATGTGAACGAGAGATACATGCATACATACATATATATATATATATATATGTTGTGATTTGATATGAAAGTGTTATGAAAGATGTTATGGTATGAGATGTGTGATAAATTAATATGTTTATGATATGATATATGAGGAGATGTTATGTTAGATGTTCGGAACGTGACGTTATGTCTTTTAAATTTTATGTATACAACATGATATGAATGACATGAAATCACGATAAATGGCATGAAATATAATCCTGTTAGAGTTATGTATGATATGAGAACTGAAAAATGAGAAATAATATGATATGAATGATAAACGATATGTGAAATGATATGAAAAATGATATGATATTTAAGGAACGCTGGCGGGGTTATATTGAATAATAATGACAATGGAAAAATATTGGTACCTCATGCATTATATGTGCTCATGCCTTGGGGGATACACCTATTCCATCACGAGGGTACGAACGCGTACACCATTATGCAGGTGAAGTAACATTATGTTTTACATAATGCTGCCGTGACGGTTACTAATTCTAATGGATGTCCAGCATGGGAAGCTACCAGAGCAGGCAGGCCGACAAGAAAAGGGGTCCTGCGGTGTGTGAAATGTCTTGTGAGCCCATACTCACAAGTATGGGTTGTATGTAGAGTATATAGTACACATCCAAGCTGCCCATTAGGATAGTGTCGTAGGAAAAGAGACTAATATGATAAGTCTCACCATTGCATTCACATAGTCATGCATTTAACCTCAGTGGGGTCACTTACTGAGTATTTCTAAAAATACTCAAGTAATGTGCTACCTCTATTTCAGGTTAAGGCAAGACATTCCTGTACTGCTGACGACGACATCGCAACTCGAGACCATGACACATTCATAGGGTGGTCGTATTATTTTCGTAGACTTAGCTAGATTAGGATGTTTTTAATTTAAATGTTTATTTATTTTATTTTATCTTTTGTTGTGTCGTTTTTAAAAGTGTTTTCAAAACACGTAAGTCCATGGCTGTGTTTTAAGCTGAAGGTTATGTTTTATGAAAGTTTAAATGAAGTATTTCCACGTTCAATGTTTATGATATGTATACAGTAGCAACCTTAAATTAAGTAGAAAATTTCGGGTCGTTACAAAATGCTTAGAAAATGCATGATAGGTAGATGTTGTCTATTAAAACTGTATCGACCGAAATTTTTCTAGTTAATTTAAGGTCGCTAATATATACATATCATTAACATTGAATGCAGCCATGGACTTACGTGTTTTGAAATCACCTTTAAAAGACGACACAACAAAAGACTAAATAAACGTTTAAATTAAAAACATCATGTTCTAGCTAGCCAAAGTCTATGAAAATAAATACGACTACCCAATGCATGTGTCATGGTCTCGAGTTGCGACGCCGTTGTCATTCGTACCATAATGCCTTTCCTTAACCTGAAATAGAAGTTCCACGTGACTTGAGTATTTAAATAAATACTCAGTAAGTGACCCCACTATGGGGGGTTTAAATGCAAGAACATGCAATTGCAATGACTGGACCTATCCTTTCAATCGATTTTCCTACGGTACTATCCTAGTCGGTAACTTTGATATGTACCATATACTACTCTACACACAGTTGATATGTGCGAGTATGGACTAACCAGTCAGTTCGCACACCACTGGGTCACTTTCCTTGTTGTGTGAGCATACTCTGGGAGCTATTTAGGCCAAACACTTGTAAGAATTAGTAATCGTCACGGCAGCATTAGGTTAAACATAATGTGACCACAAGCCTAAATACATCCGTCACAAACGAACACACACCGCTTAGTCGTCGTCCTTCCATGGACTTCCAACAACTATGAAACTTCGTGAGAGAGAGGAGGAGAAGTCGATAGAGGGATAGCGAGAGAAAAAGGAAGAGAGATGATGTCGGAAATGTCGTGGGAAGAAGAGAGAAAATCATTGAAAATCGCATATGAATTCGGTCGAAGATGAAAGGATCCGTCAGACCTAAACCGGATACTCGCAAACCATTAAATCTGACGGCCCAACACGATATGTGTCACTCATGCAGACGACCCATATCCCTTCGGTCCAATAAATCTAACGGCCCAACATGACATGTGTCACTCATGCACATGGCCCATTAAATTAAATTCGATGACCCATGTGTCATTCAAGCAGACACCACACTCATAGAGACATACCCCTTCGACCCATTAAATTCGACGACCCAACACGCGTGTCCATTTCGTAGTCCACGACGCATCGCCTCTCGAAGGTGACACGTGTCACACAATAAATTGACGGCCCTTCGACCTAGTAAACAGACGGCCAAACACGCGTTCCCTCATGGCCCAGCCTCACAACCCGCACCTGAGGACACGACCCGGAGTCCATGCCTCGACCCGGAACGCCAACCGATACGCGCATCCTCCCCTACAACGACACACATTGCGCATGCGGATGCGTCCTTCAGCTTGGTATAGACATGTAATATACCGTTTCCTAGGTTTTCGACCATTTTGAACCCATTTTTTACCTTAGTGAAGCCAAATAAGGTCATTATACCACCCTATCTCTAAATTTATATTAATTTATGAAGATGAACGTTCTAATAGGAGTCAACTCTCAACAACCTTTGGAGCAGCTCTCGAGGAACGAGAGCTTACGTTAATTAAAATAGAGCATACTTCGGCTAAGGCCAACCAAGTAATGGGTCTTGCTATAGGATAGGCTAAAAGTTGTTTGAGCTATGATGATGTAGGAGTTGTGTCGTACGATGCCGTATGTTAGTATATGATGATGTATGAGATAAGATGATGTATGAGTTGTATTGTATGATGCCGTATACTAGTAATGTTGATGTATGGGCGTATGATGATGTAAGAGTTATGATGATGTGTTTGTTATGATGCTTGATCATGTGTATTTCGATGAATGACGTACTTGACATGCTTGATGCACTTTATGACAATATGATGAGTATGACGATTGTGTGACGTTTACCTTAACATGATGATGTTTTTCATATTGAGCATGCTATATGATGAGGAGTGCCATATTGCATCATGTCGTTAGATCCACAGAGGACACAACCCTAAGAGCATGAAAATGATATTAATATAAATATGTTTTGAATAAACTTAAATGAAAAAGGTAGTTTTAATTTATTTTGTTTTTTTGTTAATTTTAGTAAGTTTTGAAATCGAGTCGTTGAAGGAAAAGGCGAAAAGGAAAATCAGAGGCCGATAACTTTGGAGTTAGAAAATGATATCATATGCGATGACCAATTTTAGCCTTTTGAAAACTTATAAATTAGGTTGTTTTCCATTGTAAAATGCAGAGCAAGTAGCAAGCAGGGTTGTCTCATTTAAGTACGTACAGTGTAATAGAAAAACATTTTTTTTCAGAATTCCTTGTCTCCTTATCTCTCCCCTCTCGACATCTCCCTCATAGTTTTGTGAGTGTTATTTTAAAAAATTTGGTATCAGAGCGAGTCTTATTTTCAACAAATTTATATCAGAACGAGCGTTTATTTTCTACTAATTGGTATTAGAGCCGATGGTGAATATGATGGGACAAATGCCGCTACCATGATTAACGAAGACAAACTACGAGAATTGGAGCATCTAAATGAAAGCTCTTCTCGATTCTCAAGACGCATGGGAGGTGGTCGAGGAAGGTTTCGAAGAACCAAAGGATACCATGGGTTATACGGCAGCGCAAAACAAGGCGTTAAAAGAATTACGATCAAAGGATAAGGCAGCATTATACATGTTGTTTTGGGTTGTTGACGAATCAGGCTTTGAGAAGATTGTTAAGGCAACTGCTTCAAAAGAAGCGTGAGAAACTTTAGAAAAAGTGTTCAAAGGAACCGACCGAGTCAAGAAAGTGTGTCTCCAAACTCTACATGGCGAGTTTGAGAGAATGAAGATGAAAGAGTCAGTAAATGTATCTGACTACATTACGCGCGTACAGACCGTTGCAAATCAACTAAATCGAAATGGAGAAATGTTATCCGAGACGCGGGTTGTGGAGAAGATCTTGAGGTCGTTAACCGAGAACTTCGAGAATGTTGTATGTGCCATAGAAGAGTCAAAGGACTTAGCAAAGAGTCGATGAGCTCGTCGGTTCTCTAGAGACACACGAGTAACTTTAGAAAAAGAAGGAGGAGACACTCAATCAAGCACTTCAGAATAAGGTATCAACAAAGGATGAAAAGGTACTCTACTCTCAAAATATTCAAGTTCGAGGTTGAGGAAGTCGTGGGAATGGTCGAGGTAGTCAAGACAGCAAAAATGAAGAGATTTATAAGGAGAAGAGACAGTCGAGCCAAGCAAATTGGCGTGGAAGAGGTCGCAGTCGAGGAAGAGGTGGCCGATCAAACATCCAGTATTACAAATGTAAAAAATATGGTCATTATGCGAATGATTGTAACTCGGATAAATGTTATAATTGTGGCAGAATGGGGCACGTTGCAAAAGCCTGTCGAGCCAAAAAAAGGGTGGAAACAGCAACCAACCTAGCCTTGGAAGACGAAATAGATGAAGGTCTTCTCTTGATGGCTCAAGATGAAGAGAACATCAACAACGACACTCTGTGGTACCACGACTATGGGAAAACAACCATATGTGCGGTCACGAGGACCTATTCAAAGAGATGCAAAAGATTAAAGATGGTCGTGTGTCATTTGGAGATCCGTCAAAGGTGGAGGTCAAATTTCGAGGTACGATACATTTCTTGCTAAGGGATGGTGTAATGGGGTCAATCCAAGATGTTTATTACGTACTAGACCTCAAGACCAACATATTGAGTATGGGGCATCTCACAGAAAAAGGTTACTCGATATTCTTAAAGGACCGCCTGCTACACGTGAAGGATAAGAAAGGGCGTTTGGTTGCTTGAGTCAAGATAGAAAGAAATCAGATGTACAAATTGAACTTAAGAAGCATACGAGAAAAGTGTTTACGAGTCGACGTAGAAGACAAGGCATCGCTGTGGCATCTCCGTTTTTGTCACCTACATCATGGCGGTCTAAAGGAGTTAGCGAAGAAGAATATGGTACATGCGCTACCAAACATGGATGTTGAAGGAAAAATTTGTGAAGAATGCGTGCTCAGCAAGCATGCGAGAACCTCAATTCAAAAGAAGGTTGAATTTTGGGCTAAACAATGTTTCAAGTTGATGCATACAGATATGTGTGGACCAATTACCCTTGAGTCCTTCTGTGGAAAGAGATATTTCATTTCCTTTATCGATGATTACTCATGGAAAACTTGGGCTTACTTTATGAGAGGAAAATCTGACGCATTCAAGGTGTTCAAAAAGTTCAAAGTAATGATGGAGAAGGAAACTGGTAGACACAATAAAGCTGTATGATCCGATAGAGGTGGCGAGTATACTTCGATGGCTTTCATGGAGTACTACGAGAAGCAAGGCATAAGGCGATTTCAAACCGCACCGTACTTCCCTCAACAAAATGGTGTGGCTGAGAGAAAGAATCGGACCATTCTCGACATGGTTCGCTCAAAGCTCAAGAGCAAAAGGATGCCAAAGAAATTTTAGGCAGAAGCCGTGCAATGCGCCATCTACGAACAGAATCGTTGTCCACGTGTGAAGTTAGATGATCAAACACCATGAGAGGCTTGGAGCGGACAAAAGCCTACAATCTCTCATCTCAAAGTATTCGGTAGTGTGGCTTATGCTCACGTACCGGATCAACGAAGAACGAAACTCGAAGACAAAAGCAAAAGGTATATCTATATTGGATATGATGAGAAGACAAAAGAATACAAACTACTTGACCTTATTAACAAGATGGTGATAGTGATTCGCGATGTGCGAATAAATGAAGCAAGCGAATGGGACTGGAACAATTCGACGGAAGTCAATATCGAAGTTGGAGAATCATCAGTCGCTACACCGACGAGTGCACCAACAGATTCAGAATTTCCAATGATGAAGATGAACCACGACAACCCAAAATGCGAAGTTTGCAAGATTTATAGGACTCAACAAATGAGGTACACCTTGTATATCTTCTGGTAGACGCTGAAAAAATCAGCTTCGAAAAGGCGGTGCGAGACACGAAGTGGCAAACTTCCATGGATGAGGGGATTAAAGCGACTCATCGCAACAACACATGTGAAATGACAGAATTAAGAAAACCACCCCTCTATCATCAAACCTCTCAAAACGAAAAATCTACAGTATCTAATTTTTTTTATCCTCATATATCAATTGTAGATGTAGTTATTATGTTTATCATCTTTCTATCTTATCAATAGACTAAAAATGGTAAATCTATCGTATTTAATTTAGTTTCTATTGATAAGTCTTTTCGTATTTAATTTAAAATGTCTATAATGATGCAATATAAAAAATGATATATTAGTTATATATGAAAGTAAAATAAAAACTACGTCACAATATCTCAGAAATTGTAATTTCTAGGCTGCCATATATAAAATTATGCAAATTATATGACCATTAAATTTTTGTAGAATGACTAATGTCTCACTAATTAACATGTATTATATCATTTGAAAATATTCAAAGTCGCATAAATTTTATAGAAACTTTCATATTTATGTCCATGATTGTTAAATTATATAATGTTAACCAATGATGTAGAAATAAAAATTATGTGTTCATGGGTAATAGAGCTTTTGATTAAAAGGTAAAGAAATCTTATTATCAAAGTATTAGATTAAAAAGATTCTAAGACTAAATTATTCTCTTTCACGCCGATTATTAGAGTCCGTTGTCATAAAGGTGGATCATCTCATTAGATAGAAGACAGAAAATTAATGACCTCATTATAATACATCTTTAGAGACCCTAATTAAGCTTGCTACTATCACCAGGCCTCATAATAAATTTAATGGAGGACTTTCAGGAGATGTTGCTGGATTAGAGCCGGTTGGTACACGCCTCTTAATGCCTAGACCCAATGGAGGCGTTTTGGGAGATGTTACTGGATTTGGTCCAGTTGGGACACTCCTCTTGGTGCCTAAACTTGAGAGAGGGCTTTCAGGAGATGTTGCTAGATATGGGCAAGTTGGGACACGCCTCTTGGTCCCTAAACCCAATGGCGGTGTTTCTGGAGGTGTTTCTGGATTTGGTCCAGTTGGGACACACCTCTTGGTGCCTAAATTTAAGGGAGGCCTTTCAGGAGACGTTGCTGGATTTGGGCCAATTGATACACGACTCTTGGTCCCTAAACCCAATGGCGGCGTTTCGGGAGATGTTGCTGGATTTGGTCCAATTGGGACACGCCTCTTGGTGACTAAATTTAAGGGAGGGCTTTCAGGAGATGTTTATAGATTTGGGCAAGTTGGGACACGTCTCTTAGCCCCTAGACCCAATGCAGGTGTTTCGAGAGATGCCGCTGGATTTGGTCTTGTTGGCACACGCCTCTTTGTCCCTAAACTTGACGGAGGGCTTTGAGGGGATGTTGCTGGATTTGGGCAAGTTGGGACACATCTCTTGGTGCCAAAATTTATGGGAGAGCTTTCAGGAGATGTTGGTGGATTTGGGCCAATAGGGACACGCCTCTTGGTCCTTAAACCCAATGGAGGCGTTTCAGGAGATGTTGCTGAATTTGGTCTAGTTGGGACACGCCTTTTGAGACCCAAAGAAAGCACATTGCCAGTCTCATCCCATTTTGCCTCGAGAGAATTGAGATTGGACAAAATAGCAACAAGAGAGATCAACAAGAAGACATAAACCATATTGACATTTTTAAGCAAGCTCATTCTGTCTTCACAATAGTATTCTAACTATGAAATCACAACTTTTTATAAACTCGGGAACAACTAATTTAGAAATGTATTAATAAATGATATTTTTTTGGTTGAATTTTCCTAGTTTTTTTTTGTAACAAATGACTCTTGAAAACTAATTATGCACTATAAGAAATATATCTAACCATTTCCATCTCATTTATTTTAGAAAAACTTCATCCAACTTTAATTTTAATTCTGGAAGAAAATATTCTAATTTAGAATCTAATTAAAAATATTTCCATCTAATTTTAATTCTAGAAGTGCATTTTACCTTTTTGTTTTTTTGTTTTTATCGGTGAGTATTACATTTCTCACTCCATTAACCATTTTTTTCTTTTTTTTGTAATATAGTTCTTAGAAACATATCAAAAACTAAATCTCCCCCAGCATATGCTAAAAATATTTTCGATATAGTTATTTTCTTATTTCTAATATTATAAAAAATTGATAGTTTCTTCCCCTAAAAATATTTTGTAAAAGTATAAAATAGATTTAAAATATATTAAAAAATTATTATAGCATAAAACATATTCTTGGTATCACATGAGTATAGTTTTTAAAACTTAATAGTACTCTTGATTTTTAAGACAAAATTTCAAAAATATAATCCATTAAAATTTTAAATAAAAATTGGGATTTACCCTCGGTTTTTATCTAAAATTTGTGTATAAACTCGATTTGCATATAATTTAAATATACATACATATATACATATCAATAAATGTATGTATGTACCTATGCTTTAAATATGTTGTTTTACTTTGCCAAAATTTTTAACTTGTTGTTTCGGTCACGGTTTGTGCTTTAAGAATCCTCACATATCAGGACAAATTTAGATAAAAATCCTCCAATTTAGGTACACAATTATGTAGGAGCTGATTAATTAACACACTTTCCATACTTTTCAAATTGATTTAAAGGTGACTGATATTTAATAAGTTTTGATGTTGAATATGGTGGTTAAAATTCTTGTATATCACATTGAAGGTGTAATAGCCCAAAAAAAATAAACAAATAAACCAAGAAAAAAATAGATTATAAAAACAAAGTCTTTTATATAGATATTTGAACTTTAATGATATTGTTGAGATAAGATACGAGAAGGATGCACTGAATGTAAAGTAATGATAGAAGTAAGACAAGTTTATGAAACGTTAAGGTTAGGTTACGTATCGAAGTGCTATGTATATGAGAGATTGATAAAAACGATATAGTCACAATCGATTGATAAAAGAATAGGTTAGGTTATGGGTAGAAAGGGATAGGATTATGATAGATTGTTAAAACAATAGCATTAGAATAGGTCCATATGACAATATGACTAAAGTACGTTCATGTAACGATATGACTGTAAGATGTAAAGGAACGCTAAGGCTATAATAAGTTATGGAACGATATGACCATGAAGTGTTTGCGAAATGATATGATTATGATATGACATGTGAACGAGGGAGATATACATATACATATATATATATATATAGATATATATATATATATATATGTTGTGATTGGATATGAAAGTGATATGAAATATGTTATGGTACGAGATGTGTGATAAATTAACATGTTTATGATATGATATATTGTGATGCAATATGTTATGGTATGAGATGTATATGAGGAGATGTTACGTTAAAAGTTTGGAACGTTACGTTATGTCTTTTAAATTTTATGTATACAACATGATATGAATGACATGAAATCAAGATAAATGGCATGAAATATAACCCTGTTAGGGTTATGTATGATACGAGAACTAAAAAATGAGAAATAATATGATATGAATGATAAACAATATGTGAAATGATATGAAAAATGATATGATATTTACGGAATGGTAGTGGGGTTATATTAAATAATAATGACAATGGAAAAATATTGGTACCTCATGCATTATGTGTGCTCGTGCCTTGGGGGATACATCTATTCCATCACGAGAGTACGAACGCGTACACCACTATGCAGGTGAAGTAACATTATGTTTTACATAATGCTGCCGTGACGGTTACTAATTCTAATGGATGTCCGGCATGGAGAGCTACCAGAGCAGGCAGCCGACAAGAAAAGGGGTCCAGCGGTGTGTGAAATGTCTGGTGAGCCCATACTCACAAGTATGGGTTGTAGGTAGAGTATATGGTACACATCCAAGCTGCCCATTAGGATCGTGTCGGAGGAAAAGAGATTGATATGATAAGTCTCATCATTGCATTTGCATAGTCATGCATTTAACCCCGATAGTGGGGTCACTTACTGAGTATTTCTAAAAATGCTCGAGTCACGTGCTACCTCTCTTTCAGGTTAAGGCAAGACATTCCTGTATGGCTGACGACGACATCGCAACTCGAGACCATGACACATGCATAGGGTGGTTGTATTATTTTCTTAGACTTACCTAGATTAGGATACTTTTAATTTAAACGTTTATTTATTTTATTTTGTCTTTTGTTATGTCGTTTTCAAAAGTGCTTTCAAAACACGTACGTCCATGGCTGTTTTTTAAGCTGAAGGTTATGTTTTATGAAAGTTTAAATGAAGTATTTCGACCTTCAATGTTTATGATATGTATATAGTAGCAACCTTAAATTAAGTAGAAAATTTTGGGTCGTTACATAATGCTTAGAAAATGCATGATAACTAGATGTTGTCTATTAAAACTATATACATATCATGAACATTGAATGCAGCCATGGACTTACGTGTTTTGAAATCACATTTAAAAGACGACACAACAAAAGACTAAATAAATGCTTCAATTAAAAACATCATGTTCTAGCTAGTCGAAGTCTTAGAAAATAATACGACTACCCTATGCATGTGTCATGGTCTCAAGTTGCGACGCCGTTGTCAGCCGTACCATAATGCCTTTCCTTAACTTGAAACAGAAGTTGCATGTGACTTGAGTATTTAAATGAATACTCAGTTATTGACCCCACTATGGGGGTTTAAATGCAAGAACATGCAAATGTAATGACAGGACCTATCCTTTCAGTCTATTTTTCTACGGTACTATCCTAATCGGTAACTTAGATATGTACCATATACTCTACACAGTTGATACGTGTGAGTATGGATTAACCAGTCAGTTCGCACACCACTTGGCCACTATCCTTCTTGTGTGAGCATACTATAGAGCTATTTAGGCCGGTCACTCGTAAGAATTAGTAACTGTCACGGTAGCATTAGGTTAAACATAATGTTCGTTTTCCTGCCTGACCGTCGCAACATTATGATTGTAACGCCCCTAATTTTCTTTAACCTAATTAGTGACATCACCCATGCATACATAACTCATTAAGCGGAAGCTCATCATAAATAACGTTGTAAACAAAACAAAGTCTTTCATAAACCTTCATAAATCCAAAACAACCTATCTCCTAAAATAAACTTTTAATAACTGAATTAAAAAAAAAATGAATCTAAATGAAGCAATATACAATGCTATAACTTAAAATAATCAAATAGTCAAAGGTAAACTCCAAAAAAAATATCCCCTCTCCAACTTCCATGGTGTCCTCAGCTCCGCCGTCAACGGTACATTGGTGCCTTGCCTTTACCTGAAAAATGTAGGTAGCACGTGGCTTGAGTATTTTATGAAATACCAGTAAGTCACCCCATTGTTGGGGTTAGGAATGCAAACACATGCAACATATGAGCGGGACCTATCTTTTTATAAACTTTTCGTAGCCTTGGGCGCTTTCCTATTATGGGTAGGGTTGGGTGTGTGGTACTCCTTGACACACGGCTCATGTACGTGTACATGGACCCACCAGGCGGGCTCGTAAACATACCCCCTGGGACTGACTTGGTCAGGCACAACGTGTTACACGTAGCCGGACACCACAGAACAGAAAAGGGCCCACATGATATCATGGCGAACATAAATATCGTATTTCATTCTTTCGTAACATAAACGGGAAGAATTCCGATGCATGTGACATACATATATGCATGAGGTCCCTTAACATATCTAACAGGGCATTACATAAGCAGTGCTAACATCGCATTTACGTTTCTTACATCACATGCCGTCTCACATGACTTACATTACATGGCATATTACATAACATGGAAGTACATTCCAATTGCATCAACATCTCATGACATGACTCGATAATTCTACGTGTATCTATCGCATCGATCAACATATTCATGGCATATAATACTAGCATCTCATTCATAACTTCACATAACATAAATAGTCAACAGTCAACATCATTCATACATCACATAACTTACACAATCTACAGTCAACACAATCTATACATCACATAATCATATCACATAAATATGGTGCATGCAGGGGCCACAAGGCACGCACCATCATACAACACGTAGTAAGCTAACTCCAATAGCAAGGTCACTTACCTCGATGGGTCTTGGTTGAAGTCACTCACAACGAGCTAATCCCCGCGGTTAAATACGTCCTATGATAACCACATAAAAACTTAGGAACCTTTCATAAAATACCCTAGCTAAACCTCATGCTATTTATCAAAATAAACCCCCGACCTAAGTTGTCTTTAACGTTTAGGGACCATACTGACCTCAGATGGTAAAACTGAGGGCAGAAACGGCTTCGGAAGGGTTAAAAACCTTGGAATCGATATATTATAGTGATACCGAGTCACCAAGCCAAGCTTCCAAGCCGACCAACTCAACCGCCAAGCTGAGCCGCGGGATTTGACGGAGCCGAGCCGCCGCACACGTCAAGCTGAGACGAGAGCACGCGTGCAGAGCTGAGACCAAGGCTGCAGAGCGCGTCCGTGTTGGGCCGAAATGCACAGGGCTTGCGTTCGTTCCGTGGGCCGGTTCAGAGGTCGAAACCCGACTCGACTTTGCGTCTTCTTCGCTCGGTCCCTCACGAAAACCCTAATCTGATGTGTCGCCGCCGCCGACGATGCCGATGATTCAACCCCTTCTGTTTTTGACGACGGTATGTGGCGTCCTCCTCCTTCGTTCCGACGGTTTTCCTTCTTTGACACAGTGATTCCGACATCGATGTTAACTTCCACTCGACTCTTCCTCCAAAACAGCAACACAATCGGTTTCGAGAACTTGCCGAACAAGAAAACTACCCAGCGAACCATGCCACATGTTTTCCTGGCTAACTCACTCAGACACCCTCGAAAACCCAACAACTTTTGAGAGAAAAAGTCGTTTACAAGGAAGGAGGAGAGTTGAATATAGGAAAATAAAACGTGTTTATGACTTTTCCTTTTTATGACTTTTCTTTAAGGTAGTAACTTCCTTGTTATAAATTGCACCATTTTCAAGTGAGAATAAATGCTAGCATAATATCTTGTCATTTATAGAAATAAAAATAAAATCTTAACCAAATAAGGCAAAAATGGAAAATCTGAATCGTTACAATGATAAACATAATGAACGTTTTTCTGCTTGATCCTCCAATGCATGAGCACACAATAATGCATGAGGTCCCAATATTTTTCCATTTTCATTATCATTTGATACAACCCCGCTAGTGTTCCGTACAAATCATATCGTTTTTCATATCATTTCACATACCGTTTATCATATCTTTCTGCGTACGTCGAGGTTGTATTTCATGCTAGTTCGTCGTTTTGCATGTCAATCACATTTATCATTCAAATTACATAAATATATCATATCATAATATTTTTTTATTAAAAGAAAGAGAAACGATGTCGGAAACGTTGCGGGAAGAAGAGAGAAAATCGTTGAAAATCGCATCTGAAAACGGTCGAATAAGAAAGGATCCGTCGGACCCAAACCGGATACCTGCAAACCATTAAATCCGACGGCCCAACACAATATGTGTCACTCATGCAGACGACCCATATCCCTTCGGTCCATCAAATCTGACGGCCCAACATGACATGTGTCACTAATGCACATGGCCCATTTAAATTCAATGACTCATGTGTCATTCATGCAGACACCACACACATACAGACATACCCCTTCAGCCCATTAAATTCGACGACCCAACACGCGTGTCCGTTTCGTAGCCGACGACGCATCGCCTCTCGAAGGCGACACGTGTCACGCAATAAATTGATGGCCCTTCAGTCCAGTAAAGTGTTTGCTCCCGTCGCTAGAATGGAGACAATTCGATTGCTCATTTCCCAAGCAGTTCAATTCAAATGGGCGATTTTTCAAATGGATGTCAAGTCAGCATTCTTGAATGGTGTGCTTGAAGAAGAAGTATACCTCAAACAACCTCCCCGGAACATGAAAATTGGAGAAGAGAAGAAGGTACTAAAATTGTTGAAGGCGCTTTACAGGTTGAAACAAGCACCGTGAGCATGGAATACCGGTATTGATACATACTTCAAGGAGAACGGGTACAAGCAATGCCCCCACGACCATTCACTTTATACAAAGAAGAGTGGAGGTAATGTAATACTTATCGATCTTTATGTCGATGACCTCATCTTCTCAGGCAACAATGATGAAATGATAGAAGAGTTCAAAAGCTGAAACGAGAATTTGAGATGACAGACTTGGGCTTGTTGAAGTTTTTCCTTGGTTTGGAGGTAAAACAAGGAGAAACATGTATTTTTATATCACAGGAGAAATATGCAAAGGAGATTTTGAAGAAGTACAAGATGAAAAATTGCAACCCGGTATCAACACCAATAGAACCAGGTGCAAAGCTCTCAAAGTACGATGAAGGAGAACGAGTAGATGCAAATAGGTACCGGAGCCTGGTGGGAAACCTTCGCTCTCTTACATGCATAAGGTCAGATCTTTCATTAAGTGTCGGCATAATAAGCCGGTTCATGGAGGAGCCAATTTATTCACATTGGAAGACGTTGAAGCGAGTCGTACGATACATCAATGGAACGGTGTTACTTGGGTTCTCCTACTCTAAAACAAAAGATTACAAGTTAGTTGGTTACTCTAACAGTAATTGGTGCGGAGACATAGACGATCAGAGAAGTACATCGGGTTATGCTTCATGAGCAACATAGAATTTACTTGGCTTTCAAAGAAACAACCGATCATGATACTCTCGACGTGTGAAGCTGAGTATGTAGCAGCATCTTGGTGTGTGTGTCACGCAATATGTCTTAGAAATCTTTTGAGTAAGATGAAGCTAAAGTAACGAGGTGCAACCATAATACATGACAACCAATCAACAATTGAGTTGGCCCACAACACAGTGAACCATTAAAGAAACAAACACATTGACGTTTGATTTCATTTTATCCGAGATCATGTGAAGGAAGAAAGCGTGGAATTGCTGCATGTGGCAAGTCAGGATCAAGTTGTAGACATCTTTACAAAACCGCTACCAAAAGTACTTTTCGAAAAATACAAGAAGATGATTGGCATGACCGATGGCAGGAGCATTTAAGATTATGGGGGAGTTTTATTGGGAATAAACATAAATGAAAAAGGTAGTTTTAATTTTTTTTAATGTTTTTTATTTTATTATTATTATTTTATTTTTTATTTTATTTTTTTGTTAATTTTAGTAAGTATTGAAATTGAGCCCTCAAACAAAAAAGGCCAAAAGGAAAATGAAAGACCTTTAGAAATGGGTTAGAAAATGATGACATATGGGATAACAAATTTTAACATTTAGAAAATCTATAAATTAAGTTGTTTTCCATGGTAAAATGTAGAGCAAGTAGAGCAAGTAGAGCAAGCAGTGTTGTCTCATTTAAGTAAGTGTAATAGAAAAAGGGTATTTTCAGAATTCTTTGTCTCCTTGTCTCTCCCCTCTCGACATCTCCCTCACAGCTTCGTCAGTGTTATTTTTATTAAATTAGTATTAGAGTGAGTCTTATTTTCAATAAAAGTATCCACAAGTGTGTGTTACCTTGAGTAACAAAGAGATGAGACGAAAGGGTTTTGTTAGAAGAGACATTATGATGGATTTAGAGGGACCTCATGCATATTGTATGTTCATAAGCATAGGGCTACTTTCCCTAGAGATGATGAGTGCGAACGCGCATAGTATGATGATGAGTGTGAATACGCACAGTAGGATGATGAGTGTGAATGCACACAGTATGATGATAAGGGTGTTCATGAGGCACACGACACCATGGCATTCCGCCGACCTCCAAACGTCGCTACAGATTAGCTTGAACAGTGGGTCCAAGGGGTGTGCGATTGCCCTATGGATTCACACTCGGACGTGTGAGTCGTGTGTAGGGAAGTACTACATATCCAATTTTTCCAAGACTAGAGGCGACCCTTATGATGTTAAAGATAGGTCCCTAAATCATGTTTGCATGTGTTTGCATTTGCATGGCCCCCTGCCCCCTATTGTGGGGCCACTTACTAAGTAATCGTCGAAATACTCAAGTCGTGTGCCACATCATTTTTCAGGTAAAGAAAAGGTGCACTTGTACGGAAGGCGACGGATCGCGAGAAGAGACTGTGGCACGTGCATAGGGTAGTCACGCATTTAAATTCCTAGTCTTAGATTAGAATAGGTTGTTTTGCATTTCATAATCGTATCATATCGTAAACACTTCGTGGTCATATCTTAACCTAACTTATTATAGCCTAAACATTCTTATATCTATCACAATCATATCGTTACATGAACGTACATCTGTCATATCGTTACAGGAGCGTATCCTAACACTATCGTTCTATTGTTCTATCAAAATCCTATCCCTTTCTACCCATAATCTAACCATATTATTTTATCAATCGATCGTGACAATATCGATTTTATCAATCTCTCATATCCCTAACACTTTGATACGTGACCTAACCTTAACGTTTCTTGAACATACCTTACTTCTATCATTACATTATGTTTAGTGCATCCTTCTCGTATTCTATCTCAAACATATCATTGAAAACATCGTACCATAAGTATTATCATATAATTCACGTATTATAACATATACATATCAAATCATAAGCATATCGATCCATAAAAAATTTGCACATATCAATATATATGACGCGTGCAGAACCAAATGACTCGTGTCAACATCAAATATAATCATGCTGATAGTAAAGTCACTTACCTGATTAGCTTAGGCTGATGTAACGAATTTATCCTGAATGAAAATTCGATTCTTTCTATTGAAATACAAGTCAATCTATGTGAGCCCATGACATCAGTTTCAAGTTCGAATTTCTACACAATTATTTCTCTCATTTAAAAGTAATTTATATGTTTATCATCTTTTTATCTTATCAATAGACTAAAAATAGTAAATCTATCGTATTTAATTTTGTTTCTATCGATAATTCTTTTCGTATTTAATTTAAAATGTCTATAATGATGCAATATAAAAATTATATATTAGTTATATATGAATGTAAAATAAAAATTAGGTCACAATATCTTAGAAATGGTAATTTATAGGCTGTCATATTTAAAATTATGCAAATTAGTTGACCCATTAAATTTGTGCAGAATGACTTAAGTCTCACTAATTAACATGTATTATATCATTTGAAAATATTCAAATTCGCATAAATTTTATAGAAACTTTCATATTTATGTCTCACTAATTAACATGTATTATATCATTTGAAAATATTCAAATTCGCATAAATTTTATAGAAACTTTCATATTTATGTCCATGATTGTTAAATTATATAATATTAACCAATGATGTAGAAATAAAAATTGTGTTCATGGGTAATAGAGCTTTTGAGTAAAAGGTAAAGAAATCTTATTATCAAAGTTTTAGATTAAAAAGATTCTAAGACTAAATTATTCTCTTTCACGCCGATTATTAGAGTCCGTTGTCATCAAGGTGGATAATCTCATTCGATAGAAGACAGAAAATTAATGACCTCATTATAATACATCTTTAGAGACCCTAATTAAGCTTGCTACTATCACGAGGCCTCATAATAAATTTAATGGAGGACTTTCAGGAGTTGTTGCTTGATTAGGGCCAGTTGGTACATGCCTCTTAATGCCTAGACCCAATGGAGGCGATTCGGGAGATGTTACTGGATTTGGTTCAGTTGGGACACTCCTCTTGGTGCCTAAACTTGAGGGAGGGCTTTCAGGAGATGTTGCTGGATTTGGGCCAGTTGGAAAATGCCTCTTGGTCCTGGATTTGGGCCAGTTGGAAAATGCCTCTTGGTCCCTAAACACAATGGAGGCGTTTCAGGAGGTATTGTTGGATTTGGTCCAGTTGGGACATGCCTCTTGGTGACTAAATTTAAGGGAGGGCTTTCAGGAGATGTTGCTGGATTTGAGCCAGTTGGGACACGTCTCTTAGCCCTTAGACCCAATGGAGGCGTTTCGGGAGGTGTAGCTGGATTTGGTCCTGTTGGGACACGCCTCTTCGTGCCTAAATTTATGGGAGGGCTTTTTGGAGATGTTTCTAGATTTTTGCAAGTTGGGACACGCCTCTTAGCTCCTAAACCCAATGGAGGCGTTTCGATAGATGTTGCTGGATTTGGTCCTATTGGGACACGCCTCTTAGTGCCAAAATTTACGGGAGGGCTTTCAGGAGATGTTGGTGGATTTGGGCCAATTGGGAAACACCTCCTTGTCCCTAAACCCAATGAGGCGTTTCGGGAGATGTTGCTGGATTTGGTCCAGTTGGGACACGCCTCTTAGTTCCTAGACCCAATGGAGGCGGAGGTGTTGCTAGATTTGGTCCAGTTTGGACACGCCTCTTTGATATAGTTATTTTCTTATTTCGAATTCTAAAAGTGCATGTTACCTTTTTGTTTTTTGTTTTTATCCGTGAGTATTACATTTCTCACTCCATTAACCATATTTTTCTTTTTTTGTAATATAGTTCTTAGAAACATATCAAAAAACTAAATCTCCCCAAAAGCATATACTAAAAATATTTTCGATATAGTTATTTTCTTATTTCCAATATTATAAAAAATTGATAGTTTCTTCCACTAAAAATATATTAAAAAAGTATAAAATAGATCTAAAATATATTAAAAAATAATTATGGCATAAAACATATTCTTGGTATCGCATGAGTATAGTTTTTAAAATTTAATAGTACTCTTGATTTTCAAGACAACATTTCAAAAATATAATCCATAAAAATTTTAAATAAAAATTGGGATTTACCCTCGGTTTTTATCTAAAATTTTCGTATAAACTCGATTTTGATATAATTTAAATATACAAACATACATATACATATAAATAAAAGTATGAATGTACCTATGCTTTAAATATGTTGTTTTACTTCGCCAAAATTTTTAACTTGTTTTTTGTGTCACGGGTTGTGCTTTACCAATTTTCTGATATCAGACTGGACAAATTTAGATAAAAATCCTCCCATTTAGATACCCAATTATGTAGGAGCCGGTTAATTAACACACTTTCCATACTTTTCAAATTGATTTAAAGGTGACTAATATTTAATAAGCTTTGATGGAAAATATGATGGTTAAAATTCTTGTATATCACATTGAAGGTGTAATAGCCCAAATAAAAATAAAAATAAAAATAAAAACAAATAAACCAAGAAAAAAAAAGATTATAAAAAGAAATTCTTTAGAATTTAACTTGAAATTAACGTCATGAGTCCACATAGGTTGACTCCGATACAAAGAACAAAAATCGAACTCTCACTAAGGATAGATTGGTGACACTACATAAGCTAATCACGTAACTTGTCTTACTATCGGCATGGTTATATTTGATGTTGACACATTCCTTTGGTTTTGCACGTGTCATATATATTGATATGTGTAAATTGTTTGTGGATCGATATGCTTATGATATGTTATGTATATGTTATAATATGTGAATTGTATGATAATACTTACAGTACGATGTTTTCAATGATATGGATGAGATTGGATATGAGAAGGATGCATTGAATTTAAAGTAATGATAGAAGTAAGACAAGTTCATGAAACGTTAAGGTTAGGTTACGTATCGAAGTGCTATGTATATGAGAGATTGATAAAAACGATATGGTCACAATCGATTGATAAAAGAATACGGTTAGGTTATGGGTGCAAAGGGATAAGATTATGATAGATTGTTAAAATAATAGCGTTAGAATATGTTCATACGACAATATGACTAAGGTACGTTCATGTAACGATATGACTATAAGATGTAAAGGAACGCTAAGGCTATGATAAGTATGGGAACGATATGACCATGAAGTATTTGCGATATGATATGATTATGATATGACATGTGAACGAGGGAGATATACATATATATATGTTGTGATTAGATATGAAAGTGATATGAAATATGTTATGGTACGAGATGTATGATAAATTAACATGTTTATGATATGATATATTGTGATGCGATATGTTATATGATATGAGATGTATATGAAGAGATGTTATGTTAAAAGTTTTGATGGTTACGTTATGTCTTTTAAATTTTATGTATACAACATGATATGAATAACATGAAATAACGATAAATGGCATGAAATATAATCCTATTAGAGTTATGTATGATATGAGCACTGAAAAATGAGAAATAATATGATGTGAATGATAAATGATATGTGAAATGATATGAAAAATGATAAGATATTTACGGAATGGTAGTGGGATTATATTAAATAATAATGACAATGGAAAAATATTGGTACCTCATGCATTATGTGTGCTCGTGCCTTGGGGGATACACCTATTCCATCACGAGAGTACGAACGCGTACACCACTATGCAGGTGAAGTAACATTATGTTTTACATAATACTGCCGTGACGGTTACTAATTTTAATGGATGTCCGGCATGGGGAGCTACCAGAGCAGGCAGCCGACAAGAAAAGGGGTCCAGCGGTGTGTGAAATGTCTGGGGAGCCCATACTCACAAGTATGGGTTGTAGGTAGATTATATGGTACACATCCAAGGTGCCCATTAGGATAGTGTCATAGGAAAAGAGACTCATATGATAAGTCTCACAATTGCATTCGCATAGTCATGCATTTAACCCCGATAGTGGGGTCACTTACTGAGTATTTCTAAAAATACTCAATTAACGTGCTACCTCTATTTCAGGTTAAGGCAAGACATTCTTGTACGGCTGACGACGACATCGCAACTCGAGACCATGACTCATGCATAGGGTGGTCGTATTATTTTCTTTGACTTAGCTAGATTAGGATGCTTTTAATTTAAACGTTTATTTATTTTATTTTCTCTTTTGTTGTGTCATTTTCAAAAGTGTTTTCAAAACACGTACGTCCATGGCTGTGTTTTAAGCTGAAGGTTATGTTTTATGAAAGTTACAGAATGCTTAAAAAATACATGATAAATAGATGTTGTCTATTAAAACTGTACCGACCGAAATTTTTCTAGTTAATTTAAGGTCGCCACTATATACATATCATGAACATTGAATGCAGCCATGGACGTACGTGTTTTGAAATCACCTTTAAAAGACGACACAACAGAAGACTAAATAAACGTTTAAATTAAAAACATCATGTTCTAGCTAGCCAAAGTCTAAGAAAATAAATACGACTACCCAATGCATGTGTCATGGTCTCGAGTTTCGACGCCGTTGTCAGCCGTACCATAATGCCTTTCCTTAACCTGAAACAGAAGTTCCACGTGACTTGAGTATTTAAATCAATACTCAGTAAGTGACTCCACTATGGGGGGTTTAAATGCAAGAACATGCAAATGCAATGACAGGACCTATCCTTCCAATCTATTTTCCTATGGTACTATCCTAGTCAGTAACTTTGATATGTACGATATACTCCACACACAGTTAATATGTGAGAGTATGGACTAACCAGTTAGTTCGCACACCACTGGGCCACTATCCCTGTTGTGTTAGCATACTCTGGGAGCTATTTAGGCCAGACACTCGTAAGAATTAGTAATCGTCACGACAGCATTAGGTTAAACATAATGTTCGTTTTCCTGCCTGACCGTCGCAACATTATGATAAACATAATGAACGTTTTTCTGCTTGGTCATCATAGCATTATGATAACCTTAATGATTGTTTTCCTGCCTCGTAATGTACGCGTCCGTACTATCGTGAAGGGTAAAGTGTATCCCCCAATGCATGAGCACACAATAATGCATGAGGTCCCAATATTTTTCCATTTTAATTATCATTTAATACAACCCCGCTATTGTTCCATACATATAATATTATTTTTCATATCATTTCACATACCGTTTATATCATATCTTTCTTGCATATGTCGAGGTTGTATTTCATGCTAGTTCGTGGTTTTGCATGTCAATCACATCTATCATTCAAATTACTTAAATATATGATATCATAACTGTGACGAATCATAATGTTTTTTTTATATAAAAAAAAAACTCAGTCGCCGAAAATTCCACGGGGGTCACAGAATCACGTTTCCCGACCCCCACAATTCGCCGAAAACCTCCCGCTACTCTCCTCAAGCCTCTTAGTATCACCCGCAAAGAAGAAAATGATGAACGAAGGAGAAAATCGAGAGAGGAAGAGAGGGAACACCAAAGTTTTTTTGCGAGCGAAAAATCAAACTTCGGCACCCCAAAACTGTTAGCCTCGATGACTAAATCGACCAAGCAATGCCGCAAAAGTGACCACAAGCCTAAATACTTCAATCACTAGCGAACACACACCGCTTAGTCGTCGTCCATCCATGGACTTCCAACAACTATGAAACTTCGTGAGAGAGAGGAGAAGTCGACAGAGGGCTAGTGAGAGAAAAAGGAAGAGAGACGATGTCGGAAATGTGGTGGGAAGAAGAGAGAAAATCGTTAAAAATCGCATATGAAATCGGTCGAAGAAGAAAGGATCCGTCGGACCCAAACCGGATACCCGCAAACCATTAAATCCGACGGCCCAACACGATATGTGACCCTCATGCAGATGACCCATATCCCTTCGGTCCATTAAATCTGACGACCCAACATCACATGTGTCACTCATGCACATGGCCAATTAAATTAAATTCGATGACCCACGTGTCATTCATGCAGACACCACACTCATACAGACATACCCCTTCGGCCCATTAAATTCGACGACCCAACACGCGTGTCCGTTTCATAGTCCGCGACGCATCGCCTCTCGAAGGCGACATGTGTCACGCCGTAAATTGACGGCCCTTCGGCCCAGTAAACAGACGGCCCAACACGTGTTCCCTCGCGGCCCAGCCTCATGACCCACACCCGAGGACATGACCTGGAGTCTGTGCCTCGACCTGGAACGCCGACCAACACGCGCATCCTCCCCTACAATGACACACGTCGCGCATGCGCATGCGTCCTTCAGCTTGGTATAGACATGTAATATACCGTTTCCTAGGTTTTCGACCATTCTGAACCCATTTTTGGCCTTAGTGAAGCCAAATAAGGTCATTATATCACCCTATCTCTAAATTTATACTAATTTATGATAGAAATGTGAGTTATTAACGTAAAGAAGATGAACGTTCTAATAGGAGTCCACTCTCAACAACCTTTGGAGGAGCTCTCGAGGAACGAGAGCTTACGTTAATTAAATTAGAAAGTACTTCTGCTAAGGCCAACCAAGTAAGTGGTCTTACTATAGGATAAGCTAAAACTTGTTTGAGTTATGATGATGTAGGAGTTGTGTCGTACGATGCCGTATGTTAGTATATGATGATGTATGAGATAAGATGATGTATGAGCTGTATCGTATGATGCCGTCTACTAGTACATGATGATGTATGAGTGTATGATGATGTATGAGTTATGATAATGTAAGAGTTACGATGATGTGTTTGTTATGATTCTTGAAGATGTGCGCAGTATATCTATATTTCGATGAATGACATACTTGATATGCTTGATGCACTTTATGGCAATATGATGAGTATGACAATTGTGTGACGTTTACCTTAACATGATGATGTTTTTCATATTGAGCATGCTATATGATGAGGAGTGCCATATTGCATCATGTCGTTAGATCCACATAGGACACAACCCTAAGAGCATGAAAATGATATTAATATAAATATGTTTTGAATAAACTTAAATGAAAAAGGTAGTTTTAAGTTAGGTTGTTTTCCATTGTAAAATGCAGAGCAAGAAGAGCAAGTAGAGCAAGCAGAAATGTCTCATTTAAGTACGTATAGTGTAATAGAAAAACAGTTTTTTCAGAATTCCTTGTCTTCTTGTATCAGAGCAAGTCTTGTTATCAACAAATTGGTATTAGAGCGAGTGTTTATTTTCTACTAATTGGTATCAGAGTCGATGGCGAATATGATGGGACAAATGTCACTACCACGATTAACGAAGACAAATTTCAAGAATTGGAGCATCCAAATGAAAGCTCTTCTAGGGTCTCAAGATGCATAGGAGGTGGTCGAAGAACCAAAGGATACCACGGGTTATATGGCAGCACAAAAAAAAAACGTTGAAAGAATTACGATCAAAGGATAAGGCAGCATTATACATGCTGTTCCGGGCTGTTGACGAGTCGGGCTTTGAAAAGATTGCAAGGGCAACTACTTCAAAAGAAGCATGAGACACTTTAGAAAAAGTGTTCAAAGGAACCGACCGAGTCAAGCAAGTGCATCTCCAAACTCTGCGTGGCGAGTTTGAGAGAATGAAGATGAAGGAGTCAGAAAATGTATCTGACTACATTACGCGCGTACAGACCGTTGCAAATCAACTAAATCGAAATGGATAAATGTTACCCGAGACGCGAGTTGTGGAGAAGATCTTGAGGTCGTTAACCAACAACTTCGAGAATGTTGTATGTTCCATCGAAGAGTCAAAGGGCTTAGCGAAGTTCACAGTCGATGAGCTTGTCGGTTCTCTCGAGGCACACGAGTAACATAAGAAAAAGAAGGAGAAGACACTCAATAAAGCACTTCAGAATAAGATATTAATAAAGGATGAAAAGGTACTCTACTCTCAAAATATTCAAGTTCGAGGTCGAGGAAGTCGCGGGAATGGTCGAGGTAGTCAAGACAACAAAAATGAAGAAATTTATAAGGAGAAGAGACAGTCGAGCCAAGCAAATTGGCGCGGAAGAGGACGCAGTCGAGGAAGAGGCGGCCGATCAAACATCCAGTGTTACAAATGTAAAAAATATGGTCATTATGCGAATGATTGTAACTCCGATAAATGTTACAATTGTGGTAGAATGGGGCACGTTGCAAAAGCATGTCGTGCCAAAAACGGGTGGAAGTAGCAACCAACCTAGCCTTGGAAGACGTAATAGAGGAACGTCTTCTCTTGATGGCTCAAGATGAAGAGAACATCAACAACGACACTCTGTGGTACCTAGACTAAGGGAAAACAACCATATGCGCGGTCACGAGAACCTATTCAAAGAGATGCGAAAGATTAAAGATGGTCATGTGTCATTTGGAGATGCGTCAAAGGTGGAGGTCAAATGCCGATGTACGATACATTTCTTGCAAAAGAATGGTGTAATGGGGTCAATCCAAGATGTTTGTTACATACTAGACCTCAAGACCAACATATTGAGTATGGGGCATCTCACAGAGAAAGGTTACTCAATATTCTTAAAGGACCGCCTGCTACACACGAAGGATAAGAAAGGGCGTTTGGTTGCTCGAGTCAAGATAGGAATAAATCGGATGTACAAATTGAACTTAAGAAGCATACGAGAAAAGTGTTTGCGAGTCGACGTAAAAGACAAGGCATCATTGTGGCATCTCCATTTTCGTCACCTACATCATGGCGGTCTAAAGGAGTTAGCGAAGAAGAATATGGTACATGGGCTACCAAACATGGACTTTGAAGGAAAAATTTGTGAAGAATGCATGCTCAACAAGCATGCTAGAACCTCAATTCAAAAGAAGGTTGAATTTTGGGTTAAACAACCTCTCGAGTTGATCCACACAGATATATGTGTTCCAATTACCCTCGAGTTCTTCAGCAGAAAGAGGTATTTCATTTTCTTTATCGATGATTACTCATGGAAAACTTGGGCTTACTTTCTGAGAGGAAAATACGACGTATTCGAGGTGTTCAAAAAGTTCAAAGTAATGGTAGAGAAGGAAACTGGTAGACACATCAAAGCTGTACGATCCAATAGAGGTGGCGAGTATACTTCGACGGCTTTCATGGAGTACTACCGAGAAGCAATGTTGGATTTCGATAATCGGTCAGAGAAATCCTTTCTTTTCGGTGAGAGAAAATTGTCGACAGGAGGTTGTTGGAAGAAAAATAAAATGCGTAAAATAACACAGAGAGAGAAGGACTGAAATTTTGACTGCGCTTAAAATCAGGTTATGAAATCTTCTGAACAGATTTCCTATTTAAATATAACTTATCCTAAAAATGGCTGGAGAGTGGCAACTAAATCTGTGCCACTTCCTCCAAAATTGCCGTCTAAAAATTCGTTAATCCATTCGACGTGTTTGTCAAATGGTCAAACTGAGAGTTAATGTAATTGTGTGAATCTGAATAAGGAAAAACTCAGGTTTTATATAACAATCTCCTCCTAAAACCTGTGGTATATCTACCTTATTTCGTTTGAACTCCATTTTGGGCCCTATGGTTCGGTGTCCCTAGCGGCATGTCCTCCAAACTCCACGACTTGTTCGGCCGTCTCTTCTTCGAGTTGGCGCGCCGCCAGTCCAGGTGGTTCACCTCTCCCTAATAGGTCTTCCATCTTCTAGTACCTAGCCGAGAGGTTGACTGGTTGCTCGGTGTCCCTGGCGGCATGTCCTCCAGACTCCACGTCTTGTTCGGCCGCCTCTTCTTCGAGTTGGCGCGCCGCCAGTCCAGGTGGTTCACCTCTCCCTAATAGGTCTTCCATCTTCCGGTACCTGGCCGAGAAGTTGACTGGTTGCTCTATCTCCAGCTTTAAGGTGTAAAGATAGTTTGTCGTGCACCGAACATGCGTGAGCAACCGTCGTCGATCATCGCGGATCCTAAGTAGCCCGCGTTTGATGGAAATGTAGCAGCCAGCCTTATCAAGTTGACCCAANGAAATTTTGACTGCGCTTAAAATCAGGTTATGAAATCTTCTGAACAGATTTCCTATTTAAATATAACTTATCCTAAAAATGGCTGGAGAGTGGCAACTAAATCTGTGCCACTTCCTCCAAAATTGCCGTCTAAAAATTCGTTAATCCATTCGACGTGTTTGTCAAATGGTCAAACTGAGAGTTAATGTAATTGTGTGAATCTGAATAAGGAAAAACTCAGGTTTTATATAACAATCTCCTCCTAAAACCTGTGGTATATCTACCTTATTTCGTTTGAACTCCATTTTGGGCCCTATGGTTCGGTGTCCCTAGCGGCATGTCCTCCAAACTCCACGACTTGTTCGGCCGTCTCTTCTTCGAGTTGGCGCGCCGCCAGTCCAGGTGGTTCACCTCTCCCTAATAGGTCTTCCATCTTCTAGTACCTAGCCGAGAGGTTGACTGGTTGCTCGGTGTCCCTGGCGGCATGTCCTCCAGACTCCACGTCTTGTTCGGCCGCCTCTTCTTCGAGTTGGCGCGCCGCCAGTCCAGGTGGTTCACCTCTCCCTAATAGGTCTTCCATCTTCCGGTACCTGGCCGAGAAGTTGACTGGTTGCTCTATCTC
>NW_019268575.1:926359-981500 GCF_002738365.1 Cucurbita moschata
TGGCTCGGTGTCCCTGGCGGCATGTCCTCCAGACTCCACGTCTTGTTCGGCCGCCTCTTCTTCGAGTTGGCGCGCCGCCAGTCCAGGTGGTTCACCTCTCCCTAATAGGTCTTCCATCTTCCGGTACCTGGCCGAGAAGTTGACTGGTTGCTCTATCTCCAGCTTTAAGGTGTAAAGATAGTTTGTCGTGCACCGAACATGCGTGAGCAACCGTCGTCGATCATCGCGGATCCTAAGTAGCCCGCGTTTGATGGAAATGTAGCAGCCAGCCTTATCAAGTTGACCCAAGCTCACAATATTAGCCTTGAGTCTCGGGATGAAGTAGACGCCGGTCAGCTTGTGAGGATTGCCTCCCTTGTCAATGAATTGGATGGTGACGTGCCCTTCGATCTCGACGATGGAGCAGTCGCTGAATTACACCGTCCCGCGAATCCCCGAGTCAAGCTCAGAGAACGCAGACTTGGCCCCGGTCATATGGTTTGTTGCCCCCGTGTCGAGGACCCATCGCCGGTGCTCTTGCTGCTCACCTCTTTCATTGATTTGAGCGAACATTCGCTCCTCCTTCAGTTGAATTGGCTCCCCACAGCCGGTGCCTTTGTTATGCACAATTGGAGCTCTTCCTCGGGTTCGACGCTCACCGGAGCAGTTATGCAGGATTAAGGATGTCAGGTAGGACTGATGCAGTCACCATGAAAAGGGTCGGCTCGTCCTCCTCGGATTGAGCCACATGGGCCTTCTCGGTTGTCTCCTTGTTCCTGAGCTTGCTCCAGCAATTCTTGCTCAGGTGACCTCTCTTCCCACAGTATGAGCACTCGATTGGCCCGTCATCAGTCGACTCCTCCTTCTTTTGATCCGCCTCTTTCCCGTGCATGCGCCGACGAGATTTCCATTGCGGCTGGAGGGCCCATTGCTCTCGCCGATGTCATCACGGAGCTTTAGGCGTGCAAGCCATTCCTCTTCAGTGAGGAATAGAGAGTTGCTTGATGTTGGATTCCCGCACTCGCTTTACACACCGACCCGACGGAATTTGATTCCCTCCAAGGCCGATTGCGAGGTGCGCTTGCTGGAGAGAGATGCCAGCATCTCTAGGGGCACAGATCGTAATTTGGCGGCCGATCCTCCCAGTACTCAATCGTTTCTCCTTCCTCTGGCTCGACAGCATGCCATAACCCTTGCGCCTGTAGGTTGACGCGCATCAACAAGGTCCACTCGTTATAGTAGGACCTTGTCAATATCGGATACTGAACGGCCACAACCTCTTCGTGGTGGTGATGGAGATGCCGGCGCTTGGCGAGTGGAGGAGTGAGCGAGCCTGCTCGAGATGGATCCCACGATGTGTTTATTTTTGCACTTTGCATTTTCTTCTACTCCAACCTGAGACCTGTGTGTTGTTAGGTCAATGCTCTAACCACTTGAGCTATTCAACTTAATTGTTGATAGGTTGGCTCCTCCGCAATGATATACACCGATGGCTTCAACCTGGCTCTGATACCACTTGTTGGATTTCGATAATCGGTTAGGGAAATCCTTTCTTTTCGGTGAGAGGAAATTGTCGACAGGAGGTTGTTGGAAGAAAAATAAAATGCGTAAAATAACACAGAGAGAGAAGGACTGAAATTTTGACTGCGCTTAAAATCAGGTTATGAAATCTTCTGAACAGATTTCCTATTTAAATATAACCTATCCTAAAAATGACTGGAGAGTGGCAACTGAATCTGTGCCACTTCCTACAAAATTGTCGTCTAAAAATTCGTTAATCCATTCGACGTATTTGTCAAAAGGTCAAACTGAGAGTTAATGTAATCATGTGAATCTAAATAAGGAAAAACTCAGGTTTTATATAACAAGCAAAGGGATAAGGCGATTTCAAACCGCACCGTACATCCCTCAATAAAATTGTGTGGCTAAGAGAAAGAACCGGACCATTCTCGACATGGTTCGCTCAAAGCTCAAGAGCTAAAGGATGTCAAAGGAATTTTGGGTAGAAGCCGTGCAATGCGCCATCTACGAACAGAATTGATGTCCACGTGCGAAGTTAGATTATCAAACACCATGAGAGTTTTGGAGCATTCAAAAGCCTACAATCTCTCATCTCGAAGTATTTGGAAGTGTGGCTTATGCTCACGTACCGGATCAATGAAGAATGAAGCTCGAAGACAAAAGAAAAAGTTTTATCTTTATTCGATATGATGAGAAGACAAAAGAATACAAACTACTTAACCCGATTTAGCAGAATGGTAATAGTGATTCGAGATGTGCGAGTAAATGAAGCAAGCGAATGGGACTGGAACAATTTGACGGAAGTATATATCGAAGTTGGAGAATCTTCAGTCGCTGCACCAACAAATGCACCAACAGACTCAGAATTTCCAATGAGGAAGATGAACCACGACAACCCAAAATGCGGAGTTTGCGAGATTTGTATGACTCAACAATTGAGGTACATTTTGTATTTCTTCTGGCAGATGTTAAAAATATCAGCTTCGAAGAGGCGGTGCGAGACACAGAGTGGCAAACTGCCATGGATGAGGAGATTAAAGCGACTTATCACAACAATAGTTGAGAAATGACAGAATTACTGGAAGGAAGTCAGCCCATAAGTGTGAAGTGGGTATTCAAGAAAAAGATGAATGCTCAAGGGGAGATTGAGCAGTATAAGGCGCGACTTGTTGTGAAGAGATACAAGCAAAAGGCAGGAATCGACTATGACGAAGTGTTTGCTCCCGTCGCTAGAATGGAGACAATTCGATTGCTCATTTCCCAAGCAACTCAATTCAAATGGGCGATTTTTCAAATGGATGTCAAGTAAGCATTCTTGAATGGTGTGCTTGAAGAAGAAGTATACCTCGAACAACCTCCCCGGAACATGCAAATTGGAGAAGAGAAGAAGGTACTAAAATTGAAGAAGGCACTTTACGGGTTGAAACAAGCACCGTGAGCATGGAATACTGGTATTGATACATACTTCAAGAAGAACAGGTACAAGAAATGCCCCCACGAACATTCACTTTATACAAAGAAGAGTGGAGGTAATGTGATACTTATCGATCTTTATGTCGATGACCTCGTCTTCTTAGGCAACAATGATGAAATGATAGAAGAGTTCAAAAGCTGACACGTGAATTTGAGATGACAGATTTGGGCTTGTTGAAGTTTTTCCTCGGTTTGGAGGTTAAACAAGGAGAAACATGTATTTTTATATCACAGGAGAAATATGCAAAGGAGATTTTGAAGAAGTACAAGATGGAAAATTGCAACCCGGTATCAACACCAATGGAACCAGGTGCAAAGCTCTCAAAGTACGATGAAGGAGAACGAGTAGATGCAAATAGGTACCGGAGCCTGGTGGGAAGCCTTCGCTCTCTTACATGCATAAGGTCAGATCTTTCATTAAGTGTCGGCATAATAAGCCGGTTCATGGAGGAGCCAATTTATTCACATTGGAAGACGTTGAAGCGAGTCATACGATACATCCATGGAACGGTGTTACTTGGGTTCTCCTACTCTAAAACAGAAGATTACAAGTTAGTCGGTTACTTTGACAGTGATTGGTGCGGAGACATAGACGATCAGAGAAGTACATCGGGTTATGCTTCATGGGCAACATAGCATTTACTTGGCTTTCAAAGAAACAACCGATCATGACACTCTCGACGTGTGAAGCTGAGTATGTAGCAGCATCTTGGTTTGTGTGTCACGCAATATGTCTTAGAAATCTTTTGAGTAAGATGAAGCTAAAGTAACGAGGTGCAACCATAATACATGACAACCAATAACCAATTGAGTTGGCCCAGAACACAGTGAACCATGAAAGAAAGAAACACATTGATGTTCGATTTCATTTTATCCGAGATCATGTGAAGGAAGAAAACGTGGAATTGCTGCATTTGGCAAGTCAGGATCAAGTTACGGATTCTTTACAAAACCGCTACCGAAAGTACTTTTCGAAAAATACAAGAAGATGATTGGCATGACAGATGGCAGGAGCATTTAAGTTTATGGGGGAGAGAGACGATGTCGGAAATGTCGTGGGAAGAAGAGAGAAAATCGTTGAAAATCGCATATGAAATCGGTCGAAGAAGAAAGGATCCGTCGGACCCAAACCGGATACCCGCAAACCATTAAATCCGATGGCCCAGCATGATATGTGTCACTCATGTAGACGACCCATATCCCTTCGGTCCATTAAATCTGATGGCCCAACATGACAAGTGTCACTCATGCACATGGCCCATTACCTTAAATTCGATGACCCATGTGTTAGTCATGCAGACACCACACTCATACAGAAATACCCCTTCGGCCCATTAAATTTGATGACCCAACACGCGTGTCCATTTTGTAGTCTGCGACGAATCGCCTCTCAAAGGCGACACGTGTCACGCAATAAATTGACGACCCTTCAGCCCAGTAAACAGACGGCCCAACACGCGTTCCCTTACGGCCCAGCCACACGACACCCACCCGAGGACACGACCTAGAGTCCGTGCCTCGACCCGGAACGTCAACCGACACGCGGATCCTCCCCTACAACGACACACGTCACGCATGTGGATGCATCCTTCAGCTTGGTATAGACATGTAATATACCGTTTCCTAGGTTTTTGACCATTCTGAACCCATTTTTGAACTTAGTAAAGCCAAATAAGGTCATTATATCACCCTATCTCTAAATTTATATTAATTTATGATAGAAATGTGAGTTATTAACGTAAAGAAGATGAACGTTCTAATAGGAGTCAACTCTCAACAACCTTTGGAGCAGCTCTCGAGAAATGAGAGCTTACGTTAATTAAATTAGAGAATAGTTCGGCTAAGGCCAACCAAGTAAGTGGTCTTACTATAGGATAGGCTAAAAATTGTTTGAATTATGATGATGTAGGAGTTGTGTCGTACGATGCCGTATGTTAATATATGATAATGTATGAGATAAGATGATGTATGAGCTGTATCGTATGATGCCGTATACTAGTACGTGATGATGTATGAGTGTATGATGAATGAGTTATGATAATGTAAGAGTTATGATGATGTGTTTGTTCTGATGTTTGATGATGTGTATTTCGATGAATGACGTACTTAATATGCTTGATGCACTTTATGGCAATATGATGAGTATGACGATTGTGTGACGTTTACCTTAACATGATGATGTTTTTCATATTGAGCATGCTATATGATGAGGAGTGCCATATTGCATCATGTTGATAGATCCACATAGGAGACAACTCTAAGAGCATGAAAATGATATTAATATAAATATGTTTTTGAATAAACTTAAATGAAAAAGGTAGTTTTAATTTATTTGGTTTTTTGTTAATTTTAGTAAGTTTTGAAATTGAGTCGTTGAAGGAAAAGGCCAAAAGGAAAATCAGAGGCCAATAACTTTGGAGTTAGAAAATGATATCAGACGAGACGACCACTTTTAGCCTTTAGAAAACCTATAAATTAGGTTGTTTTTTATTGTAAAATGCAGAGCAAGTAGAGCAAGCAGAGTTGTCTCATTTAAGTGTGTACAGTGTAATAGAAAAACAGTTTTTCCAGAATTCCTCGTCGCTTTGTCTCTTCCCTCTCGACTTCTCCCTCACAGTTTTGTGAGTGTTATTTTCAACAATTTGGTATCAGAGCGAGTCTTGTTTTCAAAAAATTGGTATCAGCGCGAGCGTTTATTTTCTACTAATTGGTATCAGAGCCGATGGCGAATATGATGGGACAAATGTCACTACCACGATTAACGAAGACAAATTTCAAGAATTGGAGCATCCAAATGAAAGCTCTTCTAGGGTCTCAAGATGCATAGGAGGTGGTCGAAGAAGGTTTCGAAGAACCAAAGGATACCACGGGTTATACGGCAGCGCAAAAAAAACGTTAAAAGAATTACGATCAAAGGATGAGGCAGCATTATACATGCTGTTCCGGGCTGTTGACGAGTCGGCCTTTGAGAAGATTGCCAGGGCAACTACTTCAAAAGAAGCGTGAGATACTTTAGAAAAAGTGTTCAAAGGAACCGATCGAGTCAAGCAAGTGCGTCTCCATACTTTGTGTGGCGAGTTTGAGAGAATGAAGATGAAGGAGTCAGAAAATGTATCTAACTACATTACGCGCGTACAGAACGTTGCAAATCAACTAAATCGAAATGGTGAAATGTTACCTGAGACGTGGGTTGTGAAGAAGATCTTGAGGTCGTTAACCGACAACTTCGAGAATGTTGTATGTGGCATAGAAGAGTCAAAGGACTTAGCGAAGTTCACAGTCGATGAGCTCGTCGGTTCTCTCGAGGCACACGAGTAACTTAAGCCAAAGAAGGAGGAGACACTCAATCAAGCACTTCAGAATAAGGTATCAACAAAGGATGAAAAGGTACTCTACTCTCAAAATATTCAAGTTCGAGGTCGAGGAAGTCGCGGGAATGGTTGAGGTAGTCATGACAGCAAAAATGAAGAAATTTATAAGGAGAAGAGACAGTCGATCCAAGCAAATTGGCGTGGAAGAGGATGCAGTCAAGGAAGAGGCAGGCGATCAATCATCCAGTGTTACAAATGTAAAAAATATGGTCATTATGCGAATGATTGTAACTCTGATAAATGTTACAATTGTGGCAGAATGGGGCACGTTTTAAAAGCCTGTCATGCCGAAAAAAGGGTGGAAGGAGCAACCAACCTAGCCTTGGAAGACGTAATAAATGAAGTGTTAGAATCGCACAACAACGCACACACTCTATCTAGATGAACACAAAGAATAGGATAGAGAAAATGCAAGGAGAACTCTGGCAAAAGAATTTATATTGATGAGTATGTACAGTAAGAGAGAATACAGAGAATATAGAAAGTACCTTTCCAAAGCTCTACCGAACGGGATATATATATAGTTCTGTTTACTATATATAGCTTTACCAGATTTAACCATCTACTATATATATCTATTTATCATATATAGCTTTACCAGATATAACCGTTGACCAAGCTATAAATAAGCAGCAGGTTCCATTACCTAACAATTCTCCCACTTGGAGATTGATCTAGTCAACCAAGAATTTCATTCTCAAACGACCATGAGCATCTTGATGGCACCATATCAGTTGAGGCTTTGCACAACCTCAATATTCCAACATCAACACATTTTATCAACATGTTTGCTGGATTCTTTGCACCCTCTATCTTCTCCAAACACATCACCATCTTTCACTAACCTGCAAGTGAAATGGTATCTTCTTCTGTGTTTTCTCTTTAAATGATAGACCGGGTTCCTTCGCCAACTGTATGACACTCTGACTATCTCTATAAAGAATATCTTCGTGCTACTTCTTGCCCATTCTTCTAGATATTCAGTCATCCATATCGTCTTCTTTCAAGCTTCAGCTATTGTCAGGTACTCAGCCTTAGTACAATGCATTTTTTAAGCCTAGACGTCCCATCATTGGCTTGCTCCTACTTGGTTGTATCCTCCAACTGTAGGGCCTCATCAAAGGGCTCTGGTTCCCTTTCATCAGCAATAGATAGTGTAATGAAGGTACATACATATCTGGTACTCTGATAGTACAGGATGATCTTCTCAACACCGATTCAGATGTCACTTGCTTTACTGCTGGTTCCTCTGCAACAACCTTGTGAGTTTGTTGAGTATCTGCTACAAGATCACTAGGTGATTTTCTCCGCAACTCAACCTCAACTCCCACTTCCTTTGTTTTCTTGGAACCTAACTCCACATTTGGTTCCTCAGCAGTAGTCTCAGGAGTTTCATGAGTATCTGCTACAACATTACTAAGTGAGTTTTCCTGCAACTCAAGCTCAGCTCCCACTTGCTTCGACGAACCTTGCTCCACATATGGTTCCCATTTTCAACCACACTTTCTTTAATTCTCTGGCGGTCATTGTGAAGCTAACTCGTTTCTGTTTGCTCATAACGTAGTTCTCACAACGACCCACATCAACAGATTTCAGACCTTCTAAAACTTCTTTCGCAGGTAGCCTCTTCATTCCTTTCGCGCTCATATGTTCAAGTCTATTGTGCCGTAGACTTGAATTTGAAGCACTCTCAGCAACAGCAGCTATGTTCATACACTCTGCAGTGGTGTATAATGTTCCAGATTTTGAGACACGTGCTACCACCGTAGCACCCTTCATAATCTTCCACGAACTCCTCCCTAACTTTGTTGCATAACCTGTGCTGTCCAACTGACCAATAGAGATCAGGTTCTTTTTAAGACCAGGAATATATCTGGCATCCTTTAATGTCCACTGATTTCTTGCCGGAGTTTTTATGCAGACATCTTCTTTTCCTTTAATCTCCAAATCTTTGTTGTCGGCAAGATACACCTTCTCGAAATTTCTAGGCTTGAAATTTCGGAACAACTCTTTATATGGAGACGAATGAAAAGATGCACCTGAATCCAAAATTCAGGATTCAATCGAACTATCCATGCTGAGGATTAAAGCATCCCCAATGTCTTCTACTAAATTTATAGAATCATCATCATCTCTAGATTTGTAATTCTGCTTCCTCTTTGATCTTGTACAACCTGTCCAAAAGTGACCTTTTTCTCCACAATTCCAACACGTTACGTTTGGTCTATTTGGAGATTTTCTCGGTTCTTTGATTTTGATCGCCCATGTTTCTTTGACCTCTTTGATTTTCTTCTTCCCTTCGATCAACACTAAGAACATTGCCTGATGAATCTCCAGTTTCTCGTTTGAAAAATCTTTTTGCTGAGAACTACATCTCGAATTTCACCAAACTTCAGTTTATCAGATCCTCGGGAACTACTGATTGCGGCAACAACAGTATCCCATGACTCGGGTAAGGATGACATAAAAATCAACGCTTTAATTTCATCTTCGAAATTAATTTCACCGAACTCAATTGACTTATGATCATATTGAATTCATTTATATGATCAGCAGCAGGTCCACCTTCAGACATCTGTAGATTGAACAATCTCCGCATCAAATACACCTTGTTCATAGCCGACGATTTTTCGTACATATTCGACAGTGCCTTCAATCGATCTAACGTTGTCTTCTCCTTGATGATATTGAACGCCACGTTTTTAGATAGCGTCAACCGGATCAGCCCTAAGGCTTGTCGATCCTTGAGCTTCACTTACTCCGTGGTCATGGTATCCAGCATCACCCTCAACAAGGGTTTGTGAAGACCTTTCTGATACAGATAATCTTCAATCTGCATTTTTCAGAAACCAAAATCAGATCCATCGAACTTCTCAATTCCAATCTTTGAACTTTCCATCTTCACAGATCGTGGTGACTTCCGCCTAGCTCTGATACCAGTTGTTAGGATCGCACAACAACGCACACACTCGATCTAGATGAACACAAAGAATAGGATAGAGAAAATGCAAGGAGAACTCTGGCTAAAGGATTTATATTGATGACTTCAAGTATGTACAGTAAGAGAGAATACAGAGAATACAGAAAGCACCTTTCCAAATCTTCACCGGACGGGATATATATATAGTTCAGTTTACTATATATAGCTTTACCAGATTTAACCATCTATTATATATAGCTATTTACTACATATAGCTTTACTAGATTTAACCATCTACTATATATAACTATTTACCATATATAGCTTTACCAGATATAGCTTTACCAAGTATAGCTTTACCAAGTATAGCTTTACCGGATATAACCGTTGACCAAGCTATAAATAAGCAACAGGCTCCATAACCTAACATGAAGGTCTTCTCTTGATGGCTCAAGATGAAGAAAACATCAACAACAACACTCTGTGGTACCTCGACTAAGGGAAAATAGCCATATGTGCGGCCACAAGCACCTATTCAAAGAGATGCAAAAGATTAAAGATGGTCATGTGTCATTTGGAGATGCGTCAAAGGTGGAGGACAAATGCTGAGGTACGATACATTTCTTGCAAAAGGATGGTGTAATGCGGTCAATCCAAGATGTTTATTACATACTAGACCTCAAGACCAACATATTGAGTATAGGGCATCTCACAGAGAAAGGTTACTCGATATTCTTAAAGGGCCGCCTACTACACGTGAAGGATAAGAAAGGGCGTTTGGTTGCTCGAGTCAAGATAGGAAGAAATTCGATGTACAAATTGAACTTAAGAAGCATATGAGAAAAGTGTTTGCGAGTCGACGTAGAAGACAAGGCATCACTGTGGCATCTCCATTTTCGTCAGCTACATCATGGCGATCTAAAGGAGTTAGCGAAGAAGAATATGGTACATGGGCTACCAAACATGGACTTTGAAGGAAAAATTTGTGAAGAATGCGTGCTCAGCAAGCATGCGAGAACCTCAATTCAATAGAAGGCTAAATTTTGGGCTAAACAACCTCTCGAGTTGATATATATAGATATATGTGGACCAATTACCCTCGAGTCCTTCAGCGGAAAGAGGTATTTCATTTCCTTTATCGATGATTACTCATGGAAAACTTTGGCTTACTTTCTGTGAGGAAAATCCAACGCATTCGATGTGTTCAAAAAGTACAAAGTAATGGTGGAGAAGGAAATTGGTAGACACATCAAAGCTGTACGATCTGATAGAGGTGGCGAGTATACTTCGACGACTTTCATGGAGTACTGTGAGAAGCAAGGCATAAGGCGATTTCAAACTGCACCGTACATCCCTCAACAAAATGGTGTGGCTGAGAGAAAGAACCAAACCATTCTCGACATGGTTCGCTCAAAGCTCAAGAGCAAAAGGATGCCGAAGGAATTTTCGGCAGAAGCTGTGCAATGCGCCATTTATGAACAGAATCGATGTTCACGTGCGAAGTTAGATGATCAAACACCATGAGAGGCTTGGATAGGACAAAAGACTACAATCTCTCATCTCAAAGTATTCGGTAGTATGACTAAGGTACGTTCATGTAACCATATGACTATAAGATGTAAAGGAACGCTAAGGTTATGATAAGTTAGGGAACGATATGACCCTGAAGTGTTTGCAATATGATATGATTATGATATGACATGTGAACGAGGGATATATACATATATATATGTTGTGATTGGATATGAAAGTGGTATGAAATATGTTATGGTAGGAGACGAGTGATAAATTAACATGTTTATGATATGATATACTGTGATGCGATATGTTATGGTATGAGATGTATATGAGGAGATGTTATGTTAAAAGTTTGGAACGTTACGTTATGTCTTTTAAATTTTATGCATACAACATGATATGCATGCCATGAAATCACGATAAATGGCATGAAATATAACCCTGTTAGAGTTATGTATGATACAAGAATTGAAAAATGATATGATATTTACGGAATGCTAGCGGGGTTATATTAAATAATATTGACATTGGAAAAATATTGGTACCTCATGCATTATGTGTGCTCGTGCCTTGGGGGACACACCTATTCCATCACCAGGGTACGAACGCGCACAGCACTATGCAGGTGAAGCAACATTATGTTTTACATAATACTGCCGTGACGGTTACTAATTCTAATGGATGTCCGGCATGGGAAGCTACCAGAGCAGGCAGGCTAACAAGAAAAGGGGTCCAGTGGTGTGTGAAATGTCTGGTGAGCCCATACTTGGTAGAGTATATGGTACACATCCAAGCTGCCCATTAGGATAGTGTCCTAGGAAAAGAGACTGATATGATAAGTCTCACCATTGCATTCGCATAGTCATGCATTTAACCCCGATAGTGGGGTCACTTACTGAGTATTTCTAAAAGTACTCAAGTAACGTGCTACCTCTATTTCAAACTGTACGACTGACGACGACATCGCAACTCGAGACCATGACACATGCATAGGGTTGTCGTATTATTTTCTTAGACTTAGTTAGATTAGGATGCTTTTAATCTAAACGTTTATTTATTTTATTTTGTCTTTTGTAGTGTCGTTTTTAAAAGTGTTTTCAAAACACGTGTGTCCATGGCTGTGTTTTAAGCTGAAGGTTATGGTTTATGAAAGTTTAAATGAAGTATTTCCACATTCAATGTTTATGATATGTATACAGTAACAACCTTAAATTAAGTAGAAAATTTCGGGTCGTTACAGAATGTTTAGAAAATGCATGATAAATAGATGTTGTCTATTAAAACTGTACCGACCAAAATTTTTCTAGTTAATTTAAGGTTGCCACTATATACATATCATGAACATTGAATGCAGCCATGGACTTACGTGTTTTGAAATCACCTTTAAAAGACGACACAACAAAAGACTAAATAAACGTTTAAATTAAAAACATCATGTTCTAGCTAGCCAAAGTCAAAGAAAATAAATACGACTACCCAATGCATGTGTCATGGTCTCGAGTTGCGACGCCGTTGTCAGCCGTACCATAATGCCTTTCCTTAACGTGAAACATAAGTTCCACGTGACTTGAGTATTTAAATAAATACTCAGTAAGTGACCTCACTATGGGGGGTTTAAATGCAAGAACATGCCAATGCAATGACAGGACTTATCCTTTCAATCTATTTTCCTACGGTACTATCCTAGTCGGTAACTTTGACATGTACCATATACTCCACACAGAGTTGATATATGCGGTTATGGACTAACCAGTCAGTTCGCACACCACTGGGCTACTTTCCCTGTTGTGTGAGCATACTCTGGGAGCTATTTAGGCCAGACACTCGTAAGAATTACTAATCGTCACGGCAGCATTATGTTAAACATAATGTTCATTTTCCTGCCTGACCATTGCAACATTATGATAAACATAATGAACGTTTTTCTGCTTGGTCATCATAGCATTATGATAACCATAATGATTTTTTTTCTGCCTCGTAACTTATGCATCCGTACTATCGTGAAGGGTTAAGGGTATCCCCAATGCATGAGCACCCAATAATGCATGAAGGCGCAATATTTTTCCATTTTCATTATCATTTAATACAACCCCGCTAGTGTTTCGTACATATCATATCGCTTTTCATATCATTTCACATACCATATCTTTCTGCATATGTCGGGGTTGTATTTCATGCTAGTTCGTCGTTTTGCATGTCAATTACATCTATCATTCACATTACATAAATATATCATATCATAATGTTTTGTTTTTCAAAAGAAAGAGAAACGATGTCGGAAACGTCGCCGAAAGAATAGAGAAAATCGTTGAAAATCGCATTTGAAATCGGTCGAAGAAGAAAGGATCTGTCGGACCCAAACTAAATACCCGCAAACCATTAAATCCGACGGCCCAACACGATATGTGTCACTCATGCAAACGACCCATATCCCTTCGGTCCATTAAATCTGACGGCCTAACATGACATGTGTCACTCATGCACATGGCCCATTAAATTTGATGACCCATGTGTCAGTCATGCCGGCACCACACACATAAAGACATACCCCTTCAGCCCATTAAATTCGACGACCCAACACGCGTGTCCGTTACGTAGTCCACGACGCATAGCCTCTCGAAGGCGAAACGTGTCACGCAATAAATTGACAGCCCTTCGGCCCAGTAAACAGACAGCCCAACACACGTTCCCTCGCGGCCCAACCTCATGACCCGCACCTGAGGACACTACCTGGAGTCCGTGCCTCGACCGGGAACGCCAACCAACACGGGCATCCTCCCCTTCAACGACACGCGTTGCACATGCGGATGCGTCCTTCAGCTTGGTATAGACATGTAATATATCGTTTCCTAGGTTTTCGACCATTCTGAACCCATTTTTGACCTTTTTGAAGGCAAATAATGTAAGTATATCACCCTATCTCTGAATTTTTGTTTGTTATTAACGTAAAGAAGATGAACGTTCTAATAGGAGTCAACTCTTAACAACCTTTGGAGCAGCTCTCGAGGAACGGGAGCTGACGTTAATTAAATTGGGGAGTACTTCGGCTAAGGCCAACAAAGTAAGTGGTCTTACTATAGGATAGGTTAAAAATTGTTCGAGTTATGATGATGTAGGAGTTGTGTTGTACGATGCCATATGTTAGTATATGATGATGTATGTGTTAAGATGATGTATGAGCTGTATCGTATGATGCCGAATACTAGTACATGATGATGTATGATTGTATGATGATGTATGAGTTATGATAATGTAAGAGTTATGATGATGTGTGAGTTATGATTTTTGATGATATGCGTAGTATATATATATTTCAATGAATGACGTACTTGATGATGTATGAGTGTATGATGATGTATGAGTGTACTAGTACATGATGATGTATGAGTGTATGATGATGTATGAGTTATGATAATATAAGAGTTATGATGATGTGTGAGTTATGATTTTTGATGATATGCGTAGTATATATATATTTCAATGAATGACGTACTTGATATGCTTGATGTACTTTATGGCAATATGATAAGTCTGACGATTGTGTTACGATTACTTTAACATGATGATGTTTTCCATATTGAGCATGCTATATGATTATGAGTACCATATTGCATCATGGGGTTAGATCTACATAGGACACAACCCTAACAACATGAAAATGATATTAATATAAATATGTTTTGAATAAACTTAAATGAAAAAGGTATTTTAATTTTTTTTTTTTTTGTTAATTTTAGTAAGTTTTGAAATTGAGTCAGTTGAAGGAAAAGGCAAAAAGTAAAATGAAAGGCCAATCACTTTCATAAATAGTGGGTTAGAAAATGATAGCATATGGGATGACCAATTTTAGCCTTTAGAAAACCTATAAATTAGGTTGTTTTCCCATTGTAAAATGCAGAGCAATTAGAGCAATTAGAGCAAGCAGAGTTGTCTCATTTAAGTACAGTGTAATAGAAAAACAGTTTTTTCAGAATTCCTTGTCTCCTTATCTCTCCCCTCTCGACATTTCCCTCACAATTTCGTGAGTGTTATTTTCAACAAATTGGTATCAGAGCGAGTCTTATTTTTCAACAAATTGGTATTAGAGCGAGCGTTTATTTTCTACAAATTGGTATCAGAGCGAGTCTTATTTTTCAACAAATTGGTATCAGAGCGAGCGTTTATTTTCTACAAATTGGTATCAGAGCCAATGGCGAATATGATGGGACAAATGCCGCTGCCACGATTAACGAAGACGAACTACGAGAATTGGAGCATCCAAATGAAAGCTATTCTCGGTTCTCAAGACGCATGGGAGGTGGTCGAAGAAGGTTTCGAAGAACCAAAGGATACCACGAGTTATACGGCAGCGCAAAACAAGGCGTTAAAAAAATTACAATCAAAGGATAAGGCAGCATTATACATACTGTTCCGGGCTTTTGACGAGTCGGGCTTTGAGAAGATTGTCAGGGCAACCTACTTCATAAGAAGCGTGGGATACTTTAGAAAAAGTGTTCAAAGGAACTGTCTGTTAAGCAAGTGCGTCTCCAAACTCTGCATGGCTAGGTGGAGTGAATGAAGATGAAGTTGTCAGAAAATGTATCTGACTACATTACGTGCGTACAGACCATGGTAAATCAACTAAATTTAAATGGAGAAATGTTACCCGAGATGCGGGTTGTGGAGAAGATCTTGAGGTCGTTAACCAATAACTTCAAGAATGTTGTATGTGACATAGAAGAGTAAAAGGACTTAGCGAAGTTCTCAGTCGATGAGCTCGTCGGTTCTCTCGAGGCACACGAGCAATGTACGAAAAAGAAGAAGGAGACACTCGATCAAGCACTTCAGAATAAGGTATCAATAAAGGATGAAAAGGTACTCAACTCTCAAAATATTCAAGTTTGAGGTCGAGGAAGTCGCGGGAATGGTCGAGGTAGTCAAGACAGCAAAAATGAAGAAATTTATAAGGAGAAGAGACAGTCGAGCCAAGCAAATTGGCATGGAAGAGGACGCAGTCGAGGAAGAGGCGGCGATCAAACATCCAGTGTTACAAATGTAAAAAATATGGTCATCATGCAAATGATTGTAACTTCGAAAAATGTTACAATTGTGGTAGAATGTGACAGAAACACACATACAACAAGGTGATTTTTACACAATAACGTTATTCTCTAAGAGAGACAATACTTAGAAAATAAACTAAACTAACTTACTTATTTTATTCAACTTGTTACATAATACGTATATAGATAGAAAGAGAAACTAACTTCTTACAATCTTAGCCACACATTAATAATTGCTAATAACTTCTCTTGATCCTATCCACAATTACTAAAACTGACATAATTTAAAATCGTCATATTTCTACTAAAATCATCTACCAACAACAAAAAGAATTTATTACCTCCATGAGTTGTTGGAGTAATTGGACCACACAAATCGCCATGCACCAATTGTAGAACACTAACGGCTCGAAAATTTGCTTGTTGTGGGAATGGTGTTCTTCATTGTTTAGTGATTACATAACTATCACAAACTTGTTTGATCCTTTCAACATGTGGAATTCCTTTCACCATTTTTTTCGTAGACAGGTTTCTTAAAGCCTCAAAATTCAAATGCCCATATCTAGCATGCCACGACCAAGAATCTTCAGACAACTTACCAAGTAGACATGTTGGTTTCGTTGTTTTTAGGCTAATTGTATATAGCCTATTTCTTGACTGCTTCACTTTTGCCAAGAACTCCTTTGCCTTTGTGAAAATGACAAGTAAACCATGTTCGATCTCAACTTTACAGCCCTGTTCATCCAATTGTCCTAAACTTATAATGTTACTTTTAAGTTTAGGAATGAAATATACATCGGAAAGGATACAGTGATCTCCATTTTCACATTGTAGCATCACATCTCCACGTCCTTTTATCTCTACAAGTGATCCATCTCCGAACTTCACCATGTCGGTCACTGATGTTGCTTTTTGATAATCGGCCAAGGAAATCCTTTTCTTTTCGATGAGAGGAAATCGTTGACGGGAAGTTGTTGGAAGAAAATAAAACGCGTAAAATAACAAAGAGAGAGAATTGCTGAAATTTTGCCTGTGCTTAAAATCAAGTTATCGAATCTTCCTAACAGATTTAACTATTTAAATATAATTTATCCTAAAAATGGCTGGGGAGTGGCCAACTAAATCTGTGCCACTTCCTACAAAATTGTCGTCTAAAACTTTGCTAATCCATTCGACGTGTTTGTCAAATGGTCAAACGGATGTACTCAATCAACTAATGAAGTCGTGTGAATCTAAATAAGGAAAAACTCAGGTTTTATCTAACAACTGACTCGTTCAATTCCGAGAACCAACTTCGACAACTAGTCATATGATTGTTGGCTCCCGTATCTAGGAACCAAGTGTTGTTTTTCTTCTCAATTTCTTCCGGGACAACCTTCTCTTCATAAAGAGCCATCTCTGTCAACTCTGGTGAACCGAGAGTTCGAACTTCACAAACTTGTGCTGTAAGTAAGGCTGGCTCATCCTAATCACCTTGCGTCTCAGTCAGTCAAGTGCGCCTGATCCTCCCTTTTCTTCGATCTACAGTGGGATGCATAATGACCAATCTTTTGACAATTATAACACATCACCTTCCAACATTTTGAGGTATAGTGGCCTAGGCCTTGAAAATTGTAGCATTTTACCTTGCTCTTGTTACCCTTCTTCTTTTGATGTAACAAGTCGTTTCCACGTCCATGACCTCTCCCTCTCCAGCTACCACTGCGACCTCGCCCTCGGCTATGGCCTCCATTGTCGCTACGTTTTTTCTCGAATGTTGAACTTTCACCTTTGCCTTTTGATTCTTTTGCTTTCCATTCTCCTTGAGTCAATAAGACATGCTCAGCATTCTCTTTGTTGCCACCGATCTGTTCCTCGTATGCTTTAAGATGGCCGATGACTTCCTCCATGGTCATCACCTTTAAATCGGTAAATTGCTCTATTGCCAATGCGGTATGAAGAAACTTAGAGGGTACTGAGCGGAGAAATTTTTTCACCAAGTATGCCTCTTCAAACTTGTCTCCTAAAGTACGTATTTTATTAACAACTCCTGTCAACCTTGCTGCATAATCATTAGTAGTCTCGGACTCCTTCATATTCATAATTTCGAGCTCAATCTTCAGAGTTTGGATCTTGCCTCCTTTACACGTTCAGCACTGACATGAATAGTTTTTAAAGTCTGTCATGCTTCTTTTGCTGTCTCTTTCTGCTAACAAAAACAACATCTCCTCAGGGATTGCTTGATAGATAGCTGTTAAGGCCCCTTCAGCACGCAAATAGACCTTCATCTTCATAGCCCATGTTGAGTAGTTGGTTCTCGATAACGTTGGGTATTGGAGTGATACCAGACCTTCCTTTGTTGCAGACTTCGACGACTCTCCTCTCTCTCCAATGTTGTTATTATTTCTCGGCATGATCTTTGGCATGTAACCACGCTTTGATACCAAATGACAGAAACACACATACAAGAAGGTGATTGTTGCACAATAACGTTATTCTCTAAGAGAGACAATACTTAGAAAATAAACAAAACAACCTTACTTATTTTATTCAACTTGTGTAGTTACACAGTACATATATAGACAGAAAAAAAAAAAACTAACTTCTTACAATCTTAGCCACACATTAATAACTGCTAATAACTTCCCTTGATTCTATCCACAAATACTAAAACTGACATAATTTAAAATACAAACAACAAATACAAATGAATTACGGTTAATACAAGATTAAATAAACTAACAGAATGGGGCACATTGCAAAAGCCTGTAGAGCCGAAAAAGGGTTGAAGGAGCAACCAACCTAGCCTTAGAAGACGTAAACGATGAAGGTCTTCTCTTGATGGCTCAAGATGAAGAGAACATCAACAACGACACTCTGTGGTACCTCGACTAAGGGAAAGAGACCATATGTGCGGTCACGAGCACCTATTCAAACAGACGTAAAAGATTGAAGATGGTCATGTGTCATTTGTAGGTGCGTCAAAGGTGGAGGTCAAATGTCGAGGTACGATACATTTCTTGCAAAAGGATGGCGTAATGGGGTCAATCCAAGATGTTTATTACGTACCAGACCTCAATACCAACATATTGAGTATGGGGCAACTCACAGAGAAAGGTTACTCGATATACTTAAAGGACCACCTGCTACACGTGAAGGATAAGAAACGGTGTTTGGTTGCTCGAGTCAAGACAGGAAGAAATCGGATGTACAAATTGAACTTAAGTAGCATACGAGAAAAGTGTTTGCGAGTTGACGTAGAAGACAAGGCTTCACTATGACATCTCCATTTTTGTCACCTACATCATGGCGATCTAAAGGAGTTAGCGAAGAAGAATATGGTACATGGGCTACCAAACATGGACTTAGAAGGAAAAATTTGTGAAGAATGTGGGCTCAGCAAGCATGGGAGAACCTCAATTCAAAAGAAGGCTGAATTTTGGGCTAAACAACCTCTCGAGTTGATCCATAAAGATATATATGGACCAATTACCCCCGAGTCCTTCAGCAGAAAGAGGTATTTCATTTCGTTTATCGATCATTACTCACGGAAAACTTGGGCTTACTTTTTGAAAGAAAAATTCGAGGCATTCAAGGTCTTCAAAAAGTTCATAGTAATGGTAAAGGAAACTTGTAGACACATCAAAGTTGTACGATCCGATAGAGGTGGCGAGTATACTTCGACGTCTTTCATGGACTACTGCGAGAAGCAGGGCATAAGGCGAGTATACAAAATGGTGTGGCTGAGAAAAAGAACCGGACCATTCTCGACATGGTTCGCTCAATGCTCAAGAGCAAAAGGATGCCAAAGAATTTTTGGATGAAATCGTGCAATGCGCCATCTACGTACAGAATCGATGTCCACATGCGAAGTTAGATGATCAAACACCACAAGAGGCTTAGAGCAGACAAAAGCCTACAATCTCTCATCTCAAAGTATTCGGTAGTGTGGCTTATGCTCACGTACCGGATCAACAAATAACGAAGCTCGAAGACAAAAGAAAAAGGTATATCTTTATTGGATATGATGAGAAGACAAAAGGATACAAACTACTTGTCCTGATTAGCTTGATGGTGATACTGATTCGAGATGTGCGAGTAAATGAAGCAAGCGAATGGGACTGGAACAATTCGACAGAAGTCAATATAGAAGTTGGAGAATCAACAGTCTCTGCACCAACAAGTGCACCAACAGACTCAGAATTTCCAATGATGAAGATGAACCACGACAACCAAAAATGCGAAGTTTGCGAGATTTGTATGACTCAACAAATGAGGTACACCTTGTATGTCTTCTAGCAATTGCTGAAAATATCAGCTTTGAAGAGGCGGTGCGAGACACGAAGTGGCAAACTTCCATGGATGAGGAGATTAAAGCGATTCATCGCAACAACACATGAGAAATGACATAATTACCGGAAGGAAATCAGCCCATAGGTGTGAAGTGGGTATTCAAGAAAAAGATGAATGCTCAGGGGGAGATTGAGCGATACAAGGCGCGACTTGTTGCAAAGAGATACAAGCAAAAGGCGGAAATCGACTATGACGAAGTGTTTGCAACCATCGCTAGAATGGAGACAATCCGATAGCTCATTTTCCAAGCAGCTCAATTCAAATGGCCGATTTTTCAAATGGATGTCAAGTCAGCATTCTTGAATGGTGTGCTTGAAGAAGAAGTATACCTCGAACAACCTCCCCCGAACATGAAAATTGGAGAAGAGAAGAAGGTACTAAAATTGAAGAAGGCACTTTACGGATTGAAACAAGCACCGTGAGCATGGAATACCGGTATCGATACATACTTTAAGGACAACGAGTACAAGCAATGCCCCCACGAACATTCACTTTATACAAAGAAGAGTGGAGGTAGTGTGATACTTGTCGATCTTTATGTCGATGACCTCATCTTCTCAGGCAACAATGATGAAATGATAGAAGAGTTCAAAAGCTGACATGAGAATTTGAGATGATAGACTTGGGCTTGTTGAAGTTTTTCCTCGGTTTGGAGGTTAAAGAAGAAGAAACTTGTATTTTTATATCACAGGAGAAATATGCAAAGGAGATTTTGAAGAAGTATAAGATGAAAAATTGCAACCCGGTATCAACACCAATGGAACCAGGTGCAAAGCTATCAAAGTACCATGAAGGAGAACGAGTAGATGCAAATAGGTACCAGAGCTTGGTGGTAAGCCTTCGCTCTCCTACATGCATAAGGCCAGATCTTTCATTAAGTGTTAACATAATAAGCCGGTTCATGGAGGAGCCAATTTATTCACATTGGAAGATGTTGAAGCGAGTCGTACGATACATCCATGGAACGGTGTTACATGGGTTCTCCTACTCAAAAATAGAAGATTACAAGTTAGTCGGTTACTCTGACAGTGATTGGTGCGGAGACATAGACGATCAGAGAAGTACATCGGGTTATGCTTCATGGGCAACATAGCATTTACTTGGCTTTCAAAGAAACAACCGATCATGACACTCTCGACGTGTGAAGCTGAGTATGTAGCAGCATCTTGGTGTGTGTGTCACCCAATATGTCTTAGAAATCTGTTGAGTAAGATGGAGCTAAAGCAACGAGGTGCAACCATAATACAAGTTGACAACCAATCAACAATTGAGTTGGCCAAGAACCCAGTGAACCATGAAAGAAGCAAACACATTGACGTTCGATTTCATTTTATTCGAGATCATGTGAAGGAAGAAAACGTGGAATTGCTGCATCTTTACAAAAGTACTTTTCGACAAATACAAGAAGATGATTGGCATGACAGATGGCAGGAGCATTTAAGTTTATGGGGGAGTTTTGTTGGGAATAAACGTAAATGAAAAAGGTGTTTTAATTTTAATTTTTTTTTTTTTTGTTAATTTTAGTAACTTTTGAAATTTAGCCTTGAAAAAAAAAAGGCCAAAAAGAAAATGAAAGACCAATAACTGTTTCAGAAATGGGTTAGAAAATGATGACATATGGGATAGACAATTTTAGCCTTTAGAAAACCTATAAATTAGGTTATTTTCCATGGTAAAATGTAGAGCAAGAGAGCACGTAGAGCAACCAGAGTTGTCTCATTTAAGTACAGTGTAATAGAAAAAGGGTATTTTCAGAATTCTTTGTCTCCTTGTCTCTCCCCTCTCGACATCTCCCTCACAGCTTCGTGAGTGTTATTTTCATTAAATTGGTATCAGAGCGAGTCTTATTTTCAACAAAAATATCCACGAGTGTGTGTTACCTTTAGTAATAAGGAGATGAGACTGAAGGGTTTTGTTAGAACAATCATTATGATGGATTTAGAGGGACCTCATGCATATTCTATGTTCATAAGCATAAGGCTACTTTCCATAGAGATGATGAGTAAAAACGCGCATAGTATGATGATGAGTGTGAATACGCACAGTAGGATGATGAATGTGAATGCACACAGTATGATGATAAGGGTGTTCATGAGGTACATGACACTATGGCGTTCTGCCGACCTCCGAACGTCGCTACAGATTAGCTTGAACAGTGGGTCCAAGGGGTGTGCGAGCGCCTTATGGATTCACACTTGCACGTATGAGTCGTGTGTAGGGAAGTACTACACATCAAATTTTTCCAAGACTAGAGGCGATCAAATTTTTCCGTGTGCCACATCATTTTTCAAGTAAAGAAAAGGTGCACTTGTACGGAAGACGACGGCATCGCGAGAAGAGACTGTGGCACGTTCATAGGGTAGTCACATATTTAAATTCCTAGTCTTAGATTAGAATAGGTTGTTTTGCATTTCATAATCATATCATATCGTAAACACTTCGTGGTCATATCGTAACCTAACTTATTATAGCCTAAACATTCTTATATCTATCACAATCATATCATTACATGAACGTACATTTGTCATATCATTACAGGAGCATATCCTAATGCTATCGTTCTATCGTTCTATTAGAATCCTATCCCTTTCTACCCATAATCTAACCATATTATTTTATCAATCGATCGTGACAATATCGATTTTATCAATCTCTCATTATCCATAACACTTCGATACGTAACCTAACCTTAACGTTTCATGAACATACCTTACTTCTATCATTACATTATGTTTAGTGCATCCTTCTCATATCCTATCTCAAACATATCATTGAATACATCGTACCATATGTATTATCATACAATTCACGTATTATAACATATACATATCAAATCATAAGCATATCGATCCATAAACAATTTGCACATATCAAAATATATGATGCGTGCAGAACCACATGACACGTGTCAACATCAAATATATTCATGCTGATAGTAAAGCCACTTACCTTATTAGCTTAGGCTGATGTAACGAATTTATCCTAAATGAAAATTCGATTCTTTCCATTGAAATCCAAGTCAATCTATGTGAGCCCATGACATCAGTTTCAAGTTCTAATTATTTCTCTAATTTAAAAATAATTGATATGTTTATCATCTTTTTATTTATCAATAGACTAAAAATAGTAAATCTATCGTATTTAATTTTGTTTCTATCCATAATTCTTTTCGTATTTAATTTAAAATGTCTATAATGATACAATATAAAAATTATATATTAGTTATATATGAATGTAAAATAAAAATTAGGTCACAATATCTCAGAAATAGTAATTTATTGGCGGTCATATTTAAAATTATGCAAATTATATGACCCATTAAATTTTTGTTGAATGACTAATGTCTCACTAATTAACATGTATTATATGATTTGAAAATATTCAAAGTCGCATAAATCTTATAGAAACTTTCATATTTATGTCCATGATCGTTAAATTATATAATGTTAACCAATGATGTAGAAATAAAAATTATGTATTCATGGGTAATAGAGCTTTTGAGTAAAAGGTAAAGAAATCTTATTATCAAAGTTTTAGATTAAAAATATTCTAAGACTAAATTATTCTCTTTCACGCCGATTATTAGAGAGTGTGGGTTTTGAAAGAATAAATGAATTAAGGGTCAGATTGAAAGCTCACAAGAAGTGTCTTCTGCGTGCTAGGCCTACCATAGAGGAAAAGCCGTCTTTGATTGGCCGTTGAAAACAGAGGGCGATCTAGTCCAAAACATAGTTATGCCTTGAGCTCCTCAGGAGTGTACTCCGCGGTCTAATTATGCTTACTGAGATAGTCTATCAACTTGGCGTAAGAGCCTTCAGATCGGCAAAGGAACTTCTCAAGGTACCGTAATAAAAGCCTATTAACGAGGACCACATTAGAGTCTATATCAAACCAGTCTTCGCACTTGGATAGGTTGTCCAAGACCACTTGATTGGGGACAGATAGTAGTATCCTATCTTGTGATGCCTAGAGGACAAGAGCTCGTTCAGAAACTCATTCATCAACCGAAGAAGCAAAAGAGAAAGGGGAGTGGAATGAATCTGAGAAAAGGAACGAATTCGAGTTCGAAGATGCGACTAGGAACTCAAAGTCGAGGTTCGAAGAAGATGCTCACAGGATTGGCAATGAAGCTCAGTCTGAGTCTGATTCTTCTTAGTGAAGAACTCCCATAGTGATTTTATTAACTATTGAAATCGCGTAAAGGAAGAGAAGCTAAGGCAAGGGGAGGGGCATAAAGTAGTAGCTAGAGTAGGAGCGAAAGCGGCTCGACTGTAAAGGAGAGGAGTGAGGTCTTGTCATAGTTTGAGATGAAAGTTTTTGTAAGATGTCTCAGTAGATCCAGTTGCAAGGGAATCTTCTTCAAGAGGAGGTGCTGAGATACTCAACTAAGCAGTCCTTTCCCTCGACGGAAACCTCTTTCATCGCAGTCTTGTAGGAGAACTCGCACAAAGGAAGTAAAACAAGAAGGGGCACATTGCTAGAAGGACAAATTCCCATTCTTAGCATTACTGAATGCAAGGTTAGCGTCCTACCTTCTTCTTTATTTTCCCCTAAGCTAAATGGAAAAGAGAAGAAAGACCAGATACCAGAGAATCAACCAAAACTGGGAAATCAACAGAAGAAGCAGAAGTAAAGAAGCTAGGGGTTTCAAACGAAACTGATGGACAACCAAGAGATGATTTTCCTCAACAGGAAGAGAATGAGGTAGCTCAGCATCTAGCTCAGTAGCATCGAGAGAGGAGCCTACTAAAGGAGTGAAGCTCAGTCATATACCCTAATAGTTCGTATTCTACTCTTCGATCTATCTTCCAGTTAAGATAAGGAAAGCGGGGAATCTACTAAACGAATAAGTGTGCAGTATTTAATTATTCTCCGAACTTCTTCATCAAGTAAGTCAACTTTGATCTTTTTCCTAGTAGCTAGCATCTCTGGGCTACCCGATCCATCAGTAAACGAGAGGTCGAAAGTCGCGACCATTGAGATCTTACTTTGATTTTGATACGGAAAATCTCTAACCATAGAAATAAGAAAGACGACTTGATGCCCTGAGTAAAAAACTGATTGATTTCGTTGTTGGAACTATGTCAGTATAACCTGCTTCAGTTGCTTTTACTTTGTGCTCTTCTCTTCTTCCTGACCCTGAAATGCGGGAAGGTAGTCTATGTTAACCTGGAAACTCTGCCTCTGTGAGCCTTTTTTCTTTCCTTCTGGTCTAGTGGCATAAAGGGTGCTATGCCTTCTCATATATCAATCGAATGTTAGACCTCATCTCATCAAGAAATAGCGTCTTGTATATAGACGCACCCTTCAGACTATCAGTTCCTTGCTTTCCCCTGTCCCGGGTGGGGCTTTGTTTGACTGACTTGCTTTTGTGCTTGATGGAAGATAGGTGTCAGGCTCATAAGGTTTATCCTATAATTCTAATAAGGTGAAAACTCATCATCAAGTCGGTTTTCTTTCTAGTTCTACTATCGAAGAACTCACTTGCGGGACGGACAACCTACCTAATTAAGAAAGTTGACTTCCTCCAAACAGCATGCATCTCAAATAAAGAAGAGCAAACTACAGCAACTGATAGGTGAACTCAAGATCTCTATCTTACTTCGGAGGAGGAGTGAAGTGATTAGAAATACCTAACCTTTGACTAAACATCGACATCGAGTCAATTACACATAGCAAGCATATAAGGCAACTTCAAAAGAAGCTTACTTAATAAAGAAAAATAGATCATGGGATAAATCGGTCAAAAGCCGCCTCTACAGCCTTCCCTTCTCCATCCACCTTGGGAGTCAAACCACCTTGTTTGGGTTGGGAGTCAAAACGGATCTAAAGACCTTGGTAAATGCACCGATCATTCCGACCTTCCTTACATGTCCTTTCAGGGTGACCAACCCGCCTCCTTCTTCGGCCTTTTTCTCGCCTTGCGGTGACAACACCAGCACCACATGCTGATTGTGAGACTGCCTTAGTGCAAGAAATACCTGAAATGGGTGCACGAACTACCAGAAAATGGACCTTCAATAGAGCGAGATTTTCCTGGCCTTTTCTCGGGATCGATCTTTCATGATCAAAAACATTGAGATGCCAAAAAAGTCCCATGCCTTTCCGGACCAACCAACCCGGCCCTCGAAAGTCTCTATGCATTTTGGGAGCTGGAGCAGTAAAAGAATAAAAAAGAATAAGATGTTAGTTTGAATAGTCTAATTGATTGAAGAAGAAAATGAAATATTAATTCTAATAGTTTACAGGAAGGAAAGAAGACACAGAAAGATGAACGATCCTTTTTTACAGTTCAAGAATAAAGGGAGAGGAAAGAAAGATGACAGAGAGTGAACTCCAGAACTTGAACTTGACCCTTTAGTAAATGAATGAAGAACCTTTACTGTGTTTGATTGAAGAAGAAAATGAAAGATGAAGGAAAGACGAAACGAAAGAAGAATTAGACAGAACAGAACAGGACTATTACTGATGAACCAGATGGAATTCTTTTTCCAGTAAAGACCATTAATTAATTAATTCTATCTTATATGACTGTAAAACCTCGTAATAGGTTTTTCCCTAATAGCTGAAACTTCAAGCTAATAAATTCTATCCCCATATAACTGTAAAACCTCGTCAGAGGTTTTTCCCTAACAGCTGCATTGGAAAGCAAAGAAATTCTATCCAACATAGGGGTAAAACATTAAAAGAGCTTTTTTCCTCGGTAAAGCTGCTGAAAGAAAAGAAATTCTATCCTATATGACTGTAAAAGATCATTTTTTAGGTAATTAACAAGGAACTGGCAGGTAGGAAGAAAAGAAAGAGAAACGACTGAACCTTCCCTAGAACCGATATGACCTTCCCGGATTGAACAGTAAACTCATGAACCTGATTTCACTATGTCTGAGCTCCTTCTCCTTTCTTGATCTGTAAACTAAGACTGAAGATGATTGAGACTCAACCGAAACCCTTAGACGAGACTGATTTAACTGTAAGAGAAGGTCAAGCTAAACTCCTAAACCTGAACCTGAACCTTCTTTCATTCCTACACCTATTTCTTCTTTGTAAACTCATGAACCTTCTTGAACTCCTTAGCAGCTTTTCAAGACTCAACAAGAATGAGACGGAACAGGAAGAGAAGAAAAGCGGAATCAACCGAAAACCTTTGACTATCTATCCTTTAGAGTGAAGGGAGAGTCAAAGTCAGAAGACTCAGACAGAGTTTACAAAGGTAGAATCAAATGAAAGATTAATTCGACTGAACTTCCTGATTGAACAAGGTAAAGCGCCAGCCCCTGTATTCCCTTGCCTTCTTGAACTCGGTCTTACAATCCCATTGCCTTTTCTTTTCCTCTATTCTATTACCGGATTAAACAGTAAACAAGGGGGAAAGCCGAAACGAAAGAAGGAGCTGAACTACCTACCTCCGAAAGAATAGATGAGGAAGTCAACTACCCCTCACTATAACATAGTTGCTACAAGATTCAATGGTAGTTGGTACTCTCGGAACAGTCCGGGCCTTCCTCTATTCTTTTTGCTCATAGCGTACCGGTATTGAACAAGTGAAAAACAAGGAAAGCCTCTTAGCAATACAGTGCAGCGCCTACTTGCTAACTAACAGCTTTCGGGCCTACTGTCCTACGTATGCTTCCCTCTCTCCTTTATAGTTGAGTCAATGAAATCCTCTCCCGCTCTTCAAGCCTAAACTCTTGGAATTAAGTAAGCACCTTTCCAATGCCTAATGCAGCTCTAGCTGATGTGATAGTTGCAGCTCCTTAATGCACTACCCTGACACTTGACACTTGACTTAACCTGCCTTCGAGAGAGACAGAGTGATGGTGCCCCCCCTCATGAGCAGCCCTTACCTGCCTTGAACTACAGGAGCGGTCTTGCTTGCATACAAACATATGTAAATCCGGCCTTTTCTCGATAGTGATTCTAGGCCTTAGTTAAAGAATTGACTATATATTAGAGTGCTGCTACAGGGAATGAATGCTACCTTGACCCTGCTACTGCTACTTCTAACGCTCTGTCCTCGCTCCTTTTCCTATTTATTCTTGAACCTATTCTATTGGTCTTACAATTCCATTGCCTTATTCATCAAGTCAAGGCTCAACTAAAGATTCATTCGAGTTCACTCCTTCACCTATTTATTCAAGTAAACAAAGAGAAAGGCTGTTCGAGCGTCTTCTCTCCTTCTTACAGTCAGTAAAAGAAAAAGAGAAAGACTCCTTACTTATTCATTCTCTTCTCCTTCACCTTCTGGAACTCTTGAACTCGGTAAAGCTATTTGAATCACCTTTCTTTAGAGGAGAGTAAAGATTCGAGAAAGGAAAGACTGAAGCAAGACAAGATGAATTAGACTTTACTGTGAAAGAAAGAAGGATAGGAAAGAGACTGAACTACTGAACGGAAACAAGGCAGAGTCCATTCATTCATTTCTTGAAGAATCTAATTCAAGATTCATGCTCCTTCACTACTGAACCTGAACCTGACTCTCGACTTCTTTCTTCTGCTGCTTGCTTGAAAGACTCAACAAATGAAAGAGACTGAACTACTGACCGAACTCTTTGACTCTCCTTCCTGTAAGAAAGAAGCAAGCAAGAATGATCCTGCTGAACCTGTCCCTTCTTTCTTTAACTGTAAACTGGACTTGAACTCCTCTCGCTATCGGTAAAGTGGCTTGGCCCTTTCACCTCGCCAACTCGGTTTCATGTCTTCGCCCCTGAACTTGAAACTACTCTTTTACGAGGGAAATGGTCTGGGCTGGATGAGAAGCTCCTGAACTCGGATATGAAATCCTTCTTGAACTCGATAACTGTAAATAGGGAATCTTAGCTCTATCTCTGATCTTGTTCCTGAAAAAGAAAGTGTTGAAAGACTCAACGAAAGATTAATTCACCTGAACTTTCTTTCCCTCCTTCACCTATTGATTGATTCTTTCTCCTTCCCCGGAACCTATTTCTGATCTTTCTCCTTATTCTTTATTCTGTTCCTATTCAATCCGGAATGAACCTGATGAGAATGAAATTCGGGAGGGGAGACTGAGAATGAGACTTTACAGGAGAGTAAGTAAATCAAAGAAAAGGAAGAAGACGAAGACAGAGTTGGAAGTGAGTGTGTGTTTGAAGGGAGAATCCAATGAAGAAACTTAACGTCAAAGAAGGAAGAAGACGAGAGTTGACAATGTGTGTTTGAAGGGAGAATTTTGATTCACTCGACAGAACCTATTACAGTGAAAGAAGAAGAAGATATTCTATTCCTTTACAGGATAGTCTATTCATGAGCTACTAAACCTTCACCTTCATAGTCAGTCAAGCCGAAAGCAAGACAAGAAAGAGTCATTCTCCTGCTCTTTTCCCTGAATCGATATTACCAAACAAAGAGCTATTTACCTCGTGAAAGAAAAGAGATAGTTCAACCTGAACCTATTTACCTTATTCAATTCTGAACCTATTGATTCAAACACTGATCTTTCTTTCTCCTTATGAATTAAGGAAAGACTCAACAAGAATGATCCTTTACTCCTGAACCTCATAAGCTATCAGTTCTCTCCATATTCAAACACAAGGTAAATAGGCTTTTCTCTCCTGAACCTCTCCAACTCGTTCTCACTGCTTGCTTGGCCCCTTTCCTCCACATTCTTCTGCTTTTCGTCTTGTTTTCATCATTCCTATACTATAAGAAAGATTCAAGATCCTTCACTCACATATTCAATCCTTCAAACACTGTGTAACCATTCTAATTGAATTGACTCTCTCTCCCTGATTTCACAGTAAAAGATCAATATTCTTCATTCTCCTTCACCTTCTTGGTAAGAAAAGAGGAAGAAACCGCAAAAGAGCTACTAAACCTAACGGCTTCTTTCTTCTGCTTTCAAGACTCAACAAGAATGAGAAAGATTTATTTGCTCATGAACCTGAACCTCGTAAACTATCAGTCTGCTTCTTTCCTTCACCTATTGTATTAGTCTCACGGCTTGGCTCCTGAACTCTGTAACCTTTTCCTTTGACTCTATTATGACCTGAGCTGAGCTACTTCACCTTCTTTCACTCCTCTCCCTCTTGGTCGAGCAACTTTCGCTCCTTTTCCTCTACAACTCGGTAAACTCCTGACTGAACTACTGAACCTTCCCTATTTATTCTTGAACAGTAAACAAGGAAAGGAAAGCCGAAAGAGAAAACCTTCCCCTTTGACTCTATTCCATGTCAGACTGAACCAGGAACAGTAAGAAAATCAGACTCAACCAACAGCAGAGGAAATCAAAGAGATAGAACCTTTACAGTCGAGTAAATGAATGGAAGTGGTTGACACGAGAGCTCGCTCCGGAACCGATATGATCCGACCTGTACACAAAGACGAAAGATGAATGAGAGAGAAGAAATTTAGGAGTTAGCAATTGAACCCGAACCTTATTGAACTCTGTAAACTGGAGTGGAGGACTGAATTGACTATCTTGTCCCCAGAACCCTCTGGAACAGCTCTTTCTCCTTAACTCCTTTATTGTACTATTCCAGAATCAATGAATTAACAGCTTGACAGGAGAGCGACTTACTCCTATGAATTATCCTGAACCAATATTACCAGAAGTTATTGAATTAAGGAAGGAAAGAAAGAGAAGCGAGGGAACGGAAGGAAGAAATTCAGGGACAGGAAAGCCGAAACCAAAATCAATTCAGGAGTTAGTTACAGTCGAGTAAATTCATTAATTAGCTGCTTTGAAAGACTCAACCAACTAGAAGGGAGACTAAAGATCCTTCTCCTCGTTCTCCTCCTGATTCATTAGACTGATCCTTTAAAGACCATTTCTTATTTAGTGTTGTCTACTTTCCCGGTAAAATGGTCCATAACTAGAAAAAATTTAGGAGTTAGTTACAGTCGAGTTATGAAGTAATAAGTAAGGAAAGAGAGAAAACCTTCCCCTTTGCTTCTTTCTATGCCCTTACCTGATTGAGCTATAAACAAATTCAAGGATGTTCGCTTCGCTCCTCTCCGAGTCTCGTTGCTGCGCTCCTTGTTCCGTTCTTGTCCCTATTTATTCAAGAACAGAACTCCAACTCCCTACTTTCACTTCCTACTCCCTCTACAACTATTGGTCTCACAACTTCGCTCCTTTCTTTGCCTGCATTAAACTGATTGAACTAGGCTTCACTCCTTAGCAGTCAGACTCAACGAAAGAGGAAAGAGAGTTCAGACTCAACCTCCTTCTCCTACTGATTGAACAAAGAAGGTAAACTGGAGAGAGGGTCAAGTGACTGAACCGATATGACCTGAGCAGCTACTTCACCTACTTATTAATGATCAGGAACAGGAAGTCAAGACTATCAATGTATTCTCCCTGATTGTCCCTATTTCTTCTGGAACGGTAAACTACTTCCCCGAGCGAGCTACTTCCCCTTCACGCCTTCTCCTACTGATTGAACTAGGCTTCATTCACTCCTTAGTAGCTTTGAAAGACGAAACTCCTACTGATTTCACTCTTGAACAAGGTCAAGCTATTCCATTGCCGAACTGTAAACACTCTCGATGAATGAGAGTTCAGACGAAAGATGAATGATCAATCACTTGTCCCTTCACTCTTTATTCACTGTAAAAGATCATAAAGATGAATGAGAGTGAACCTCCTAAACAAACTATCAGCTGAACTCCTTCCCCGTCACCTTCAAATACGAAGAATTCCATTGCCCGGACTATTACTTCTACTTCTACTGAACCTGATTCCATTGCCGGAACCTCTATTCCTTTCCCCTTTCTTGCTTGATTTCACTCTTTGACAATATTCTCTATTTATTCTTTTACGAGGTCTATAGAATATGTGTTGAACTCGGCAGCTTAGCTTCTTTCCTGAAATCCTTCAAAAAAACATTGTAACCTCCTGGTTGGATTATTATTGATTAACCATATGGAACTGTAAAGGGGCTTGGCTTCGCTCCTTCACCTGTCGGTTGAACAATTTCATTGCCTGAACTGTCAAAGAGAAAGACTCCTTTCCTTATTAATTCTCCTCAACCTTCAACCTTTTCCTTCCCCTCGGCACTGAGCTTACCTCCTATTCCTATTTCTTCTTTCCTTGAACTGATTGAACTCGATAAAGCATATTCTCCTCTTCCCGCTCCCTGATTTCACTCGGTAAAGTGTATTCTCCTCTTCCTGCCCTTTTCTTTTCTCTCGCTTCAAAGACTCGGTAAAGCTAGAAGAAGAACCTGAACCTTATACGATATTCCCTTTATAGTGAATTTAGAGGAAATTCATTAGCAGTAGCAGCTTTGAAAGACGAAAGCAAATATCAGGGAGACACGATTAATGAGACTGATTTATAGTGAAAGAAAGAGTAAATTCATTAGCTACTGAACCGATATGACAGGAAGGAGGTAAAGCAATTCCATTGCCTTCCCCTGAACTCCTTCTCCTATTTCTTTCTTCCCTTCGCTACTGAACTAGAAGGGTTGAAGAAGACGAAGACAAGATGAATGAGAGGAAAGAGACTGAACGAACCGATATGACCTTTCCTGAACTTTACAGTCGAGTAAATGAATTAGTTATTTCACCCTCACCTGATATGAATTCAGTTGCTGACCCTTTGCATGTACCTGAAGGACCAATTACAAGAAGCAAGGTTAAGAAGATTCAAGAGGCATATACATTGCATCTTCAAAAGCTAGCTAGTGTACCGGTTGAAACAAAGACTTTTGAGCCCAAAAATCTTTATAGCATTAGCATATCAAATCAAGAAGAAAATGGAGTGGCTGATATTGGAAAGTAATTAGAAGACTTGCCTTTGGTAGTTGAATTACCAATTAAGGAAATTTATTAATGCCTTATTTCCTTCAATTTGTATTTAATAGCATTTATTAGTAATTTGTGGTTGGTGGCTGAAGTATATTATGTTAGGGTTACCTTTCAGACTTATTTAAAGACACGTAATACTCATGTTTGGGGGATTTTGTTGAATACAGAAAAAAACCTTTGTGTTTTCTTGATACCCTTTTGGTGTTATTCTTTTTGAAACCTTGCTTTAGGTTTGATGTTTAAACCGATTCATTGAATTAGTTTTGATCAAGCTAATTCTGGAGCGAATTGTCTTGGTATCTAAGAGTGACCATCATAGATTCCAAGTTCGATCTAAGAGTCATTCATCTTCTAACCAGCTCTTGGTTGGAATCAATCCGTTAAGTTAGCTTTCTCTGTGAGCGTTTTCCAAGGATTCTAGAAGGACCTCTAGCTTTGCAAATTCCAGCATTGTAGGCGCTTATCATTTGGTATTAGAGCATTTGGTCGATGTTCTTTGGCCGCTCTAGAGGTGAAATATTTTTATTGTTATTTTTTTTCTCTCTCAGATTATCGAAAAAAAAATTAAAAAAAGAAAGAAAAAAAAATCAGTAAAAAAAAATTCAGTTCTAAGAGAAAAAAAATGTTCAGTTCTTATCATTTATTTTCAAGCTCTTGATCTTGAGATACTAGTCTTAGCTTGTTAGAATTGATCGTTGAATTGGTTATAATCAAGCTTAAAGCAAGATTGCACCAAAAAAAAAAAAAAAAAGCCAGCCTTTACATTCTTGACCTAGTACCAAAAGCCTACCTTTGAGTGTTAAACACGAGTGTCCCTGAGTGAAATTTTTGTGAGAAGTGTGGAGAGGTCCCTTGATAACAAAATGTCACATAATGGAGAAGCAGTACCACTAGTACCAGATCTTAATACAACCATTCTTCAAGCAATTCAAGGTATGATGGAAATGATGATGGAAGATAGACAAGAAAGAAGGGCTTAACAACAAAGACAAGAACAAACATTACAAGAAGATGAAGGTATAGTAGTACAAGAAAAACAAGTTGATGGTAGATGGAGAGGAAGAAATACCATGCAACTATTATGCAACCTAGAAGGATGGAAAGAGTACATGAAGATAGAGATGGGGGAGTTAAACTCAAAATCCCGCCCTTTTGTGGAACGGCAGATTCTGAGGCATATTTGCAGTGGGAAAGAAAGATAGAGCATGTATTTAATTGCAACACCTATAGTGAAAATAAGAAGATGAGACTTGCTAAATTCAATCATGCTGGTGATTGGTACCAACATCTTAAATTCGAGAGAAGAAGAAAAGAGGAGGATCCAATAGAGACATGAGAAGAACTTAAAGAAGCCATGAGAAAAAGGTATGTTCCAAAACATTATGAAAGAAATTTGAAAACTAAATTGCAAGGTTTGAGGCAAGGAACAAAAAGTGTGGCGGAATATTATCAAGAGATGGAAACTATGATGGAAAGAGCAAATGTTAGAGAAGAAGAAGAAGATACCATGTTTAGATTCCTTGGAGGTTTTAATCGAGAAATTGCTCATCTTGTTGACCGAAATTCACCACAATATCTGGAAGACATGTATCATTATGCTCTCAAAATTGAAGACCAATTGAAGGAAGAAAAAGAGCATTAAAAAAGGTACACATCACGAACTAACACCTTTTCAAATTCTAAAACTTGGAACAAGGATAGTTTTGTGAATAGAAATGAATCAATGTCACCAAAAGAAAAGTTTGTGGCTGCTAAAAGAGTGGAGGCTAAGAGTTCCATTGGTAAAAAGAATGAAGCTTCAAAGACAGTAAAGGAGAAGTCTAGTTCTATTCAATGTTGGAAGTGCAAAGGGTTTGGACACATGAGCAAAGAGTGTGTTAATAAAAAAGTTATGGTGATAAGGAATGGTATACTTGATTCAGATGATGAATGTGAGGATCATGATTCACAGCTTGTGGAAGAAATCGCAGCATATGATGATGAGTATGTTGAAGAAGGTAATTCCATATCTTTGATCACAAGAAGGGTACTCAATGTTCAAATCAAAGAAGAGAAATTTCAAGATCAAAGGGAAAACTTGTTCCACACAAGATGTTTGGTCAAAGGAAACCCATGCAGCTTGGTGATTGATAGTGGAAGTTGCACAAATGTGGTAAGCAGCTTCTTTGTAAAAATACTTCAACTTTCTGTCCATCCCCATCCAAAACCATACAAACTTCATTGTTTAACAAACAAAGAAGAAATTAAGGTGAACTCCCAAGCTCTTATTTCTTTTACTCTTGGAAGATATAAAGATGAAGTTCTTTGTGATGTCATACCAATGCATGCGGGGGACATCTTATTCGGCCGACCTTGGCAATACGATAGAAAGGTAACATTTGATGGTTTGATGAACAAGTATACTTTTACTTTGTGTGGGAAGAAATTTACTTTACTTCCATTGTCTCCATATGAAGTACATTATGACCAATTGAAATTAGAGAAGAAAAGAAAAGAATATGAAGAGCAACAGTGGAGAGAAGAAACTAAGGTAAAAGAGAGAGATAAGAGTGAAAAAAAAAGAAAAGTGAGGGGTAAAGGATGAGTGAAAACCAAGAGAGAAAAAAAATTGATTTTGAAGAAAAGAGAGAAAATGTGAGTTTGGTTATAAGAATGGGAGAAATGAGGAATATGTTAGCCCAAGAACCAAAATTTGTACTTTTGTGCAACGGAATGTGTTTAGCAATGGAACCAAAAACTGATGATGCTTTGCCAAGTGCTTTTAAGTCTCTTTTGTAGGAATTCAATGACATATTTCCACATGAAGATGCATGTACAGGGTTACCCCCTCTAAGAGGGATTGAACACCAAATTGACTTCGTACCTGGGGCAACTCTTCCAAATATGGCTGCCTATAGGACCAATCCCACCGAGACTAAGGAGATTCAGAGACAAGTGGAAGAACTCATGGATAAAGGATATGTTAGAGAAAGCATGAGTCCTTGTTCGATTCCTATGATTTTGGTACCCAAGAAAGATGGCACGTGGAGGATGTGTGTTGATTGTCGAGCCATCAACAAGATAACGGTAAAGTATCGACACCCTATTCCTAGATTGGATGACATGTTGGATGAATTATATGGTGCTAATCTGTTTTCAAAAATATATCTTAAAAGTGGTTATCATCAAATTCGAATGAATGTGGGAGATGAGTGGAAAACGGCTTCCAAAACAAAGTTTGGGCTTTATGAGTGGCTCGTTATGCCATTTGGCCTTACAAATGCACCAAGTACTTTTATGAGGCTAATGAATCATGTTTTGAGAGACTATATTGGAAAATTTGTTGTTGTATACTTTGATGATATCCTTGTTTACTCAAAAAGCTTGAATGATCATATTTTGCACGTTAAGAAAATTTTGTTTAAACTTAGAGAAGAGAAGCTTTATGCCAACTTCAAAAAGTGCAGTTTTTGTCTAGACCAAGTCAACTTCCTAGGGTTCTTAGTTGGAAAGAAGGGAGTACAATTTGATGAAGAAAAGGTAAAAGCTATTAGAGAATGTTCAACACCCACAAATGCAACCGAGTGGGACAGGCATAGGGGCTATTTTAATGCAGGGAAAAAGGCCAATCATGTTCTTTAGTGAAAAGCTTAATAGAGCACAACTCAACTATCTGACTTATGACAAAGAGTTATATGCACTTGTGAGGGCTTTGCAAGTTTGGCAACATTATTTGTGGCCAAAAGAGTTTGTTATTCATACCGACCATGAAAGTTTGAAGCACCTCAAAAGGCAAACAAAGCTAAATAGGAGACATGCTAAATGGGTGGAATTCATTGAGACGTTTCCTTATGTAATCCATTACAAAAAGGGGAAGGATAATGTGGTCGCAGATGCATTATCAAGAAGGTATGCTTTATTTTCTTCCCTTACTGCAAAAATTCTTGGTTTTAAACACATGATTGAATTGTACAAAGTTGAAAAATCTGAATTTTATGATGTGTATATGCAATATTTAGAAGGGAAACATGTGCAAGATCATATGGTGTTCGATGATATGCTTTTTAGGAAGGGTAAACTTTGTATCCCTAGATGTTCTATTCGAGAGTTACTTGTGAAGGAGGCTCATGGGGGAGGACTTATGGGACATTTTGGAGAATTTAAAACATATAGCATGTTGTGTAAACATTTTTATTGGTTGAAAATGAGGAAAGATGTGAACAAAGTATGCAAGCAATGTTTTAAATGTAAGGAGGCTAAGTCTAAGACACAACCACATGGTCTTTACCCACCTTTAGATGTTCCTAGTGAACCATGGGTTGACATTAGCATGGATTTTGTTCTAGGATTACCAAAGACTAGAAGACACCATGATAGCATTTTTGTGGTGGTTGATAAGTTTAGTAAGATGGCACATTTCATTCCATGTAACAAAACAGATGATGCTACCAATATAGCTAATCTATTCTTTAAGGAAGTGGTTAGATTGCATGGCATTCCCAAAACCATTGTTAGTAACAGGGATGTAAAATTTTTAAGCCATTTTTGGAAGGTTTTGTGGGGAAAGTTGGGAACTAAGCTTCTATTTTCTACAACATGTCACCCCCAAACCGATGGACAAACTGAGGTCGTTAATAGAACATTAGGAGCCTTACTTAGGTCACTAATTTCTAAAAATCTTAAGTCTTGGGAAGAGACTCTACCTTTTGTGGAATTTGCATACAATAGAGCAATACATAGCACCACTCAGTGTTCACCGTTTGAGGTTGTGTATGGATTTAATCCTTTAACTTCTCTAGATTTATCACCTTTGCCACCTAATATGGTTGCTGATGATGCAACTTCTTCAAGAGCCGAATACATAAAAAAAAATTCACAAAGACATAAAAGAAAGAATTGAAAACAAAAATAAAAAACTAATCACGCACAAGAACCAAGGAAGAAAGAAATTGATTTTTAAACAAGGTAACTGGGTTTGGGTCCATCTACGAAAGGAAAGGTTTCCAAGTCAGAGAAAATCAAAACTTCAACCAAGAGGAGATGGTCCTTTCCAAGTATAAGAGCGAATCAATGACAATGTATACAAGCTAGATCTTAGTGGTAAGTACAATGTAAGTTCAACTTTTAATGTGGCTAATTTGACTCCATTTGATGTAGGGAATGAAGACCTTGATTTGAGGACAAATCCTTTTAAAGAAAAGGAGGACGATATGAATTCAACTGCTGACCCTTTGCATGTACCCGAATGACCGATTACAAGAAGCAAGGTTAAGAAGAAGCAAGGTTAAGAAGATTCAAGAGCCCTATACATTGCATCTTCAAAAGCTAGCTAGTGTACCAGTTGAAACAAAGACTTTTGAGCCCAAAAATCTTTATAGCATTAGCATATCAAATCAAGAAGAAAATGGAGTGGCTGATATTGGAAAGTAATTAGAAGACTTGCCTTTGGTAGTTGAATTACCAATTAAGGAAATTTATGGAAAGTAATTAGAAGACTTGCCTTTGGTAGTTGAATTACCAATTAAGGAAATTTATTAATGTCTTATTTGCTTCAATTTGTATTTAATAGCATTTATTAGTAATTTGTGGTGGGTGGCTGAAGTATATTATGTTAGGGTTACCTTTTAGACCTATTTAAAGGCATGTAATACTCATGTTTGGGGGATTTTGTGGAATACAGAAAAACCTTTGTGTTTTCTTGATACCCTTTTGGTGTTATTCTTTTTGAAACCTTGCTTTAGGTTTGATGTTTAAACCGATTCATTGAATTAGTTTTGATCAAGCTAATTCTGGAGTGAATTGTCTTGGTATCTAAGAGTGACCATCATAGATTCCAAGTTCAATCTAAGAGTCATTCATCTTCTAACCAGCTCTTGGTTGGAACCAATCCGTTAAGTTAGCTTTCTCTGTGAGCGTTTTCCAAGGATTCTAGAAGGACCTCTAACTTTGCAAATTCCAGCATTGTAGGCACTTATCATCACCTCTATAACCTGACCGGAAGGAAGGAGGTAAAGCCGCTGGATGAAAAGCTTCACTACTTGTTCCGTTATTGTCCCTATTTATGAATGAATTGTAAGCAATTATGATCCGGACTGAGCCTGACCCTGAACCTCTCTCGGTCTCACAATTCCATTTCCTTCAGCAAGTAAACTTGGTTTCACAATTCCATTTCCTGCCCCTCAGCTTTGCCCCTAAACCGATATGACCAGAAGTTCTTGTTCGAGGACTCTCCTATAAACAAACACTCCCTCTTTATGAATGAGACAGATGGAACAGTAAGAAAAGGTCAAGCTCCTTCCCCCTTGTTTTAGATTCTAGTCTCTGCTTCTTTCGTTCTTTCATTAAGGAAGTCAAGCTAGCTTTTTTATGGGAATATTACTAAACAGTGTTTAGTTATTGTTCAAGGCTTCACTCCTCTCCCTATCAGTCTGTTTGCTCCCTTGCCTTCCCCTTTGGTGATATTCCCTATTTCTTCTTTCACAGTAAACAAAGATGAAAGCGAAACCCTGAATCGATATTCCCTATTTTTGAGGTCATTGAACAAGGGAAACTCAATCACTTGTCCCTTCACTCTTTTCCTCTACGGTACAGTAAAGCAGCTAATGAATGGACTCTACCTTCTTTCCCTCGGTAAATAGAATATAATAGAGTTGATAGGTGTTTGGTTCTTTCTCCTTCACCTGAAAGTCAAGACTCAACTCAAAACTCAACGAAAGAGAGTTTACGAACAGTAAGTAAACAAGGGAAACTGGATGGAGGATGATTCAAACACTCTGAGACTCTCCTATAACCACTCCTTATGAATGAGACTCAACCAACCTATCCTTTCTTTACCTTTACAGTTCAATCAGGGAGAAGGAAAGCCGAAACTCAAGATTAATTAGACGGAACAGGCAGGAAGGAAAGACCAGCTCGAAAGAAAAAGAGTGAACCCCTTTACCTCTACAACTCGGTAAAGCAATTCCATTTCCTTCACCTGTCGGTTGAACAATTAATTCCATTTCCTGAACCTCTACAACTCGGTCTCACGGCTTCGCCCCTTTACAGTTCAATCCAGTTAGTTAGGTAATATTGTCAAAGAATTAGAATAAGATATTCTATTCCTTTACAGGAGAGAGAGTAAATCAAAGAAAGAAGGGAGACGAAAGCAAGACAACAAGACAAGATTCATTCTCCGGATCCGGTAAAGACAATTTCTGATTTTTTCTATCCTCCCCCGTATTTTTGGGGATAAAAGTCTATCTTTACCCTGATCTCCCTTGGGAACTCGACTGTAAACACTCAAAAAACTCGAATTCTCCTATCCTCCCCCGTATTTTTGGGGATAAAACTGTATCTCTCCCTTATGTTTTGGGATAAATCGAGGTATTTAGGGCCGAGGTAATTAAGAAGTCAATCCTCAACTCCTTATTTCTTCTCCTGTAAGGACCTTTTATTATCAAATTCTATTCTATCCTCTGTCTATTTTTTTTGGCCTAATTGGAGTGGAATGAGTCTTGTTGTGTAGATGGTTTACTCTAAACTTGAGATGGTAGGTTTGGGAGTGGAACTTTGTTTACATTCCCCGTAAAAGAGTCAGTGTTGAATGGTTTTATCCCCCCTGAGCCCCATCCTCCCCTGGTTGGTTGACTGGACATCTTCAGTATCCCCCTCATTCTCACTCTAATAGAAAGGCCGGGAATGACCAGAGGTGTATGGAGGTTGACTCTCTCTACCATTTTAACCGAACGCATACATGGAGTTGGAACTGTTTTATCTAATACTAGTATGCGCGGGAAGTACTTCTGCCTCATCATGTTCCTTCACGGTAGGTACGCTTGCCCCCTTGTTACATTGCCTTTTTGTATCCTTAATGTAATGGTCTGAGACATCAAGCCGCATCGGCTGCCTTCTCTTTGATTGATAATAAGGGAGAAAAGGTTTTAATGGACCTAGGGCGTCTAAGTGCCCCTGTTTTTTAGGGGAGCCGTTCCATGTGGTAGAGGGCGAACAAAGGATAGCATGCTTGTGTTGGAAGCGAGCAAGCGGGTGAATGAACCATCAACCAAACGGGCCACTTGGTAACTAGGAGTGTCTCATCATCTTCATAGCTAGGATGCTTCGAGCTTCTGGGCCTCGGAAATCGGAATGGAATCTCGTGCCCCGAGGGTGGCTAGCACATCCCGGCTAAATTTGACCTGATTCTTGCCACTCTCCCACAACCCTGAGTTTGTTTCTTACCTAACCGGTGGCGTACGAGAGGGAGGAGCCTAAATACCCTGCCCCCATACTGGTGCGGACCGTTCTTGCCTTTGGTAATACCTGGTTGCTGGTCTGCTTCACATGGGTCCCCCTTTCTTTTTCATACTTCTGTTATTCGACTTTTGCCAGAGAAAGATATTATGACCTTAGTGATGCTTGCATTGAGTATAATAATAAATACTCGTGATGAGTCCCCCTTAACTACACTATGCCTTTCTCTTTCTGTTTTGTTTAGTGTCATTTTCTACTCTCTCACACTAACGCTAATACTTCATCCTTTTTCCCGCTGTTATCCACAACTATAAAATTCTAAAGAAGCCAGGCCATCCATCCTCTTTATCCTCATTGGACTCAAGGACATCGATAAGCTAAACCAATTAGTCAGTAGATTCGATCGATCTAAATCTGCCTAGCTCCCTTCCGAGAAAGAATCCCTTATACAAAAAACATCGAGAAAGATATTATCAGCACCAAGTGGATGCTGCATATCTTTTCTTCTTCTATATTTTTATATATCACACGTTGCCCCCTATCCCTATGAATTAGTTCCAAGAAAGGGGCCGTTCACGTCTTTTTTTCTCGGTTTTTGATGTAGTTGCAATAAGTTTCCTAATTTTCGTCGAGATGGGGTGTGAAGCGTCAGTACCTTTTTTAGAGTAACCAAAGGGAAGAGCCGGCCGGTGGGAGCGAAGTTTTGGATTCGTGACTAGAATGTAGGGCAGGGAAAGTCCCGCCAAAATGTCCAAGACTGAGGTGTGGAACGCTTTCCGAAACAAATCCATTTTTTTAATCAGCTTGAGCTGGATAAGGAAGGGCGAAGAAGACAAAGATACCAAGTAATTTACAGAAAGGGAAAGAGAGGGTTTGTGATCGAGTGCCATTGCTCCCACATCTTTTTCCGGTTCGGCCATGAGCATAAATGTTTTATTGGGTTTTGGACCTTATTCACTCACCTTATCTTCTTTAACTTGGCATCCTGTTAGAAAAATGGTGCAGTAGTTGACTTACAATGCGGATTTGGAACTGGCAAATGAAAGAGAAACCCGAGAGGGTCTTTTCAATCTTTTTTCTTAATTGGTCGGAGAGAATCACCAATTTCTTATTTGTTCGAATTTAATTGTGTTCACAAGGGGAAAGGAGAAGAAGAAACCCAAAAACAAAAGCAGAAGAGGAAATACTGGTAAATGGCTAGCAGATCCGCAGCAAAGTCCACTTATTAGTTCCTTTTGGCACAACAGGGTAAGTAGTCAACTCTAACAAACCAACAAAAAGACTGACGCATTCAGATAACAAGAAAGACACTGACCGTCCAAGCATCAAAAGAGGGGACTGGGCATTGGTCCCTGGTGATACAGTGAATATCGAACCATCAACAACTCGGAAAGCATCAATCCCAATAACCCTGAAATTGCGATCAACTACCTTGCCCACAAGGCATCCACCATGGTAGTGCCATATAATACTCACTGCGGGAAAAACTCTCCCATCAGCCGATCATTTGATTGATCAACGGGCAATGCAGGCCCCACGTATCTTCAATCTTGGCCCTCAAACAAACCATTCCCTGAATTGGAAATCCTCCATGGAACGGCTCCTCAGTACATCACCGATCTTGCAGGTGCCATTCACACACCGCTCCACATACATCACTCGGATTACTAAAGTAGTTGAACCGTACAATTGGGTTAACCCTGACATCTGTAGATGGCAACCGGAGTGAACAGAGAGTGGCCCAGTAATCTTCTCCATCAAGGTAGCCACAGTGAGATAGAGTGGTGAAGCTGGGTTTTGAATGAAAAGAGAGTGAGTCGGGGAGACAAAAGGTATGAGATTGGAAGTTGCTTCAAGGTAAGCCCCTGTCCCTGAATTGGTTATGCCTACGACTTGTATCAGAGGCAAGTGCTGAGACAGAGGAATACCCCACGATGAGAGGGACGGCCTCGGTCCCACTCAGAAGCGGAAGCTGTGGGCTTCCGAGAGCCCCAGCACAGAGGATCACCTTCCCTTTGCATTGCATGGCCTTCTTTCTTTGGTCGTGAAAAACAACCCCAATTACCGATTGCTTCGATCCGCGAATGAAATTACAGTCCTACCCCTTTCATTTTCCTACCAAACCAACTTGTTTATTGAATTGGAAAGCCTTTGACTCGGGCTTACACACACGGGCTTGAATCATTCATACTTGGTCTTAGGTGAGAATTTCCAAGAAAAGTTACTTTTTTAACTCCAATAGGGGAATCATTTACTGAATACTTTTCCAAGAGAGGTTTGAATTATGTACTCGTGTAGAATGAAAGAGTCATTGTCTTTGGATCGCGATAATTAAAGGACTATGAACGTAATTATCCAGTGTTTTCTCTAAAGATATGGAGGTATTGTGAAAACATACAAGTATATATAGATCATACGAGTCTAAAGCACCTATTTATGCAAAAGGCGTTAAATATGTAGCAACGAAGATGATTTGAGTTGGTGAAGGATTATAACATAGATATTATGCCACCTTGGCATTCACGAAAGCTCTGAGTTGTGAAATGACTCATTCATCAGTAGTGCTTATAAGACAGACAAGAATCTAGTACGTTTTAAATTAGCTTAAATTGAGGTTAAGGTCAAGCAAGGATGACCCAACTAGCTTAGATGATAATTCATTCGACTCTAAAGCAGAAAGTTGCTATAGCTTAGAGAGAAGATCCTTTATTTCTAAGGTTATCCGTCCACAAGAGTCTGAATGAGCAGAGACTTGGGGTGGCAAAACCGTATGTGCGTCCCTAATGACAATGAGATCAAAAGGGAAATTCAATATGAAGCCCATGAGAAAACATATAAGAATCATCCCGGAGCTACAAAGATGTATCAGGATTCGAAGACATGCTAATGGTTGCCTTGGATGAATAAAATATTACAAAATACATGAGTAAGTGCCTGACGTTTCAATAAGTCTAGGAATTAAGGCAAAAGCCTCCTGGATTGGAGCTACAAAGTTGTATCAAGATTCGAAGACATGCTAATGGTTGCCTGGGATGAATAAAATATTATAAAATACATGAGTAAATATTACAAAATACATGAGTAAGTGCCTAACGTTTCAATAAGTCTACGCATTAAGGCAGAAGCCTCCTGGATTGCTACTACTTCTAAACGTGCCTCAATGAAAATGGAAAAATGTACCCATGAACTTCGTTACCAAATTACCTGAAACAAGAAAAGGATTTACGGCATTATGGGGCATGGTATACGGTTGACCAAATCGACAGATTTCATATATGGAACGCCAGCCTATTCAGTTTATAGGTTGGCATAGATATATCTAAAGGAAGTCGTATGATTACATGGCGTACTAGTCTCCGTTGTGTCAAATAGGGATGTTCAATTTACTTCTTGAATTTGGAAGAGCCTCCCGGAGGCATTGAGAATATAGCTGAAATTGAATAATACGTTTTACGTTATGTGCATGAGAATTGATTTTACTAGCAGTTAGGATACTCACTTGTGCCCTTAGAGTTCACTTATTAATTATCAGGTGGCCATTCAGATGACACAATTTGTGGCATTATATGGGCGCTATGTGTGAGACCCCAACATTTTGAGAGGAAGTAGGTAATCGAAAAATGCTGGGTTCTAGAGATGTTATGATATGTGGAAATCACTATAAGGGGAGTAAGATTCGGATTACCTTGTTGATCGAATATCTCAAGGCAAGAACATTGTTTGAAATTCGAATCACTCCACAAGCAAGATCGATCATGTCTAGCTTGAATGATTCTTGTTGATCAAATATCTTGCAAGAACATTTGTTTGAGATTCGAATCACTCCACAAGCAAGATTGATCATGTCGAGCTTGAATGATTCTACATGCAACCTAAACTACATAGAATTGCAAATAAACTTAGCCATTGACAAAAGAAAGCACAAATACTCGTTTTATATGTATTCCAGATCTACTTACAAATACAACATACATGGCTCTATATAGCCTCAAAATGAAACTAAAACTATTAAAGGCATTCCAAGAGTTTAACATTCATGCTTAATAGTTATAATTAACAATTATGTACTTGTAACCTAAAGTAAATAAAAGTCTTAAAATACATTAATGAAATACAATAACTCTAAATTACTCTAAATTGTAATCCACCCAAAATTTATAACATGAAACTTCTTCAACGTGGCATGAATTGAAATATCTTTTATAATTTCAACAATATTTTCTTCACATCTTCATTGAAACATATTCTATGATTGATGTCTCTTGGTTCATATCAAAGGAGCTGGAAGTTTTAGTTTTTGCATATTCCTAATTACCTTAAAAAAAATGTTTTTTTTTCAAACTTTAGCATAATTGCATCTTTCTTTAATAATTATAATGGTACCATTTTAATTTCTTAAAATTTTCTAGGAAAGAATATGACACTTCAAAGAAATTAAAAAAAATAAAAAAACTAATTGTAATCTCAAAACAAATGATTGGAAGACATTGACCACAAACATGCATCATACTTTTGGATAATGGTTTGCGAAAAGAGAAAGGTATAGCGTCAGCCATCTAGTGGAGACACAAGTTATGAATTTCAGACTCGATTGCCTGTGTCCAACTCAAATCGTAACATGCACCCTATGCGTCTGACCCAAATCGAGATTCATACCAACTTTGCGCATGCGACCGCCTCTGCACATATGTAGCCGCACATGATATCTGTGCATGCGACCTCTTTGTGGATAGTTGGTTCATGAGCCGTGAATGATACTTCTTTTTCCATTGGTTTGACATTTATTTTCCTGGATTTACATTTTGTTCAACTCCAACAATAAACAAATTCAGAAACCCAACTAATTTCAAAACACACTCTACTCAAAACTTTTTCAAAATTAGGTAATATTTTAGGTTTTAACATTTTAAGGGTAACAAATTAGGACCAAAAGAAAATATGTATAATAATTGGCAATGCAAAGGTTAATATCATAAAACCGATATATGCAAGGAACTCATGTCAATTTTCCTCAAAAAAAAAAAAAAAACAATGGTCTATTGCAACTTTCTAATATGAAACCAACAGTGGCACAACATTTTTTAGTAAAAAAATATCATTAAAGATTATTTGTGATGCTCATAAAGAAAGCAAAAAAAAAAAAAAACATGTACAAGGAAAACTATCTTTACAAGACTATGAAACGAAAGAAACTATGTGGAAATAGAGGGAAGAGATCAAGGAGAAGTACCCGAATAATTTCAATATTAAGACACTTTCGAGGACGAAAGTTTTATCTTGACGTGTATGATGTATGAACGATAAATAAAAAAATAAAAAATAATTAAAAGAAGCGAAACTTTGTGCCACGTCGCTAAAGCTTAGAAGTGGAAGGTTGGCCTCCATTATAAAAAAGGGAGGTCTCCCACTTCATTTTATCATCCTAAATAAACGGTTCGAGCCAGTCAGAGAGTACACTTTCTGACGTCTCAAGGCCAAATTTTTTATTGATTTGCTCGGACTCTTTCCTCCTAGTTTCAATTTTTAGAAAGCGTTCAAAGTTAGTATGTATGACTACCTTCTGGCTAGTTAAATTTTTTGAATCGAGTTTAAATTATTTAAGCATGATGAGGCCTAGTTTAAATTATTAGGAGTCAGTTTGTATGCCGCATTGGGCTTAGTTTAAATTATTGGGACTAAGTTTCTATGCAGTATTGGACTTAGTTTAAATTATTGGGAGTACGTTTTTATGCATAGTTAGACTTAGTTTAAATTATGAGGAGTAAGTTTTTATGCATAATTAGACTTAAGTTAAATTTTTGGAATCCAATTTAAATCATTTATGCGTAATTAGGCATAGATAGTTTAAATCATTAGGAGTAAATTTTTATGCATAATTAGATTTAGCTAGTTTGTGCGTTATGAAACGTTATGTTGAAAGCATGAAAATGTTACGCTATGTCTTGTGAACTGCATGTATAGAATGATTTGAATTACATGAAGAACGATAAATAACATGAAATATAATCCCGATATAAGCATGAACGATGTGATAACTGATATGAGAAATGGTATGATATCAATGAAATGATAGCGGGAGTTATATTTAATAATGTTGAAAATGGAAAAATATTGGGAACTCATGCATTAATGTGCGCTCATGCATTCGGGGATACCCATATTCCTTCACGATAGTATGGGCGCGTACACCACAAGGCAGGATAACTTTCATTATGTTTTACGTAATGCTGCCGTGACGGCTACCGTTTCTAACAGGTATCCGACATAGAGAGCTACCAGAGCTTGCTAGACGGACAAGGAAAGGAGCCCGGGGTGTGCCAACCTACGGTGAAGATTGTACAATCGATCTCCTAAACTACCTCCTAGGTTGTTAATAACGCCTTAATAACAAATCTAAACTTATTCAAATAAAAAATTACTCAATAATTATCCTAAAATTGCTATTTGTTTTGCTAAGTCAAGCTTATTAACTCAGGTGGGAAAGGATAAACTTTGAGTTTCAAACTCTCTAAAGCTCTAACAAGTCAAAATCCAGACAAAATGGTTTCTTCAAACCACGAAATTCAAGATTCTAAGCCTAACGGATCGTATTTTGTTTGAACTTTGGACCAAACGTCGAGACACTGTGAGAGATGGACGAACTTTGGGTTTCTAACTCTCTGAAGCTCTAGTTTGTAAGAGATTGTACAATCGATCTCCTAAACTTCCTCCTACGTTGTTAATAACGGCTTAATAACAAATCTAAACTTATTCAAATAAAAAATTACTCAATAATTATCCTAAAATTGCTATTTGTTTTGCTAAGTCAAGCTTATTAACTCAGGTGGGAAAGGATAAACTTTGAGTTTTAAACTCTCTAAAGCTCTAACAGGTCAAAATCCAGACGAAATGGTTTCTTCAAACCACGAAATTCAAGATTCTAAGCCTAACGGATCGTATTTTGTTTGAACTTTGGACCAAACGTCGAGACACTGGGAGAGATGGACGAACTTTGGGTTTCTAACTCTCTCAAGCTCTAGTTTGTAAGAGTTTAGAAGAACTTTGGTCCAAACACCAGACTCTGGAAAAATGAATTTTTTGCTTACTAGCGCCAACAATGCTGAATTTGGAAAGTTAAAGGTCCGATCCTACAAACTTTCACAAATAAAGCTAACTTAAGGAATGATTCCAACCAAGAGTTATTTAGATAGATGAATAACTATTACATCTAACTTTGAATCTATGATCTCTCAGATCCTAACTCACATCAAAATTAGAAAGATAACACGTAAAGGTTCCAAGAAACATAAGGCTTTTCTAATTAAAAATTGATTATTAAATTTAAACATTACATGCCTTTAAATAGTAAAAAATGATTAACCCGTTACCAAGGACTTTAAATTAAAAGCTATTAAATAAGAAAAGAAGAAAATAAGACCTATGACATAAACCGTCTTAAATGGAAGTTCAACTACGAAAGACAAGAATTCTTCGAAGCACTTTCTAAAGTCAAGTGGTATTTATTATCACTATATTCTCTTCTTGACTTTGTATACTAATATTATAAATATATTTGTACTAAAACATCTTTGTATCTTCCCGTACATTGCCAAGCCTTTAAAGAAGTAATATAAAGGCCTATTGAATCTTCTTTGTCTTGTTTCTTGTAATTGTTCATTCGTGTATATGAAAATAATCTGTGGTTGGATTCATTTCACTAACAAACCCATGTGTCAACGAACTTTGACCAAAATGTCGAGGTGAACTCTGGAAAAGACGAACTTTTTATTTGAAAACCCTCCGAAGACTTACAAGGTCAAGGTTTTGGCGAACTCAAAAGGCAGCGAATTATGGGTCTCTAGCCCTCCAAAGCTCTGACGAATCTAAGTTTAGATGAACTTTGACACAAACTTCAAGACGAACTCTAGAAAGGATGAACTTCGAGTTTGTGAACCTCAAAACTTTTACTGGGTCGAAGTTTTATCCAGACGCTAAGATGGGCTCAAGAAAAGACGAACTTTTGGATTCTAACTCTCCAATGCTCTCGAAAAGGAGTTTAGAAGAACTTTTGTTCCACCTTTTGCCCACTACGAGAAATTATGAAATTAAAATATTAAATAAAGTTTTCTAAAATATTATCAACGACACAAAGGGTTGCTCAAAGTCTATCCTTATTATCAACAACAACATTTTGACTTTCTTTATTTTAATTCAAGAAGTAATTTAAATAATTAATTTCAAATCAAAATAATATTAAACGATTACTTAAACAATTTAATTAATATTGAACATTAAATGAAATGTCAATCTCAATCAATTCGGGCACATGGATTATGAATCCCTATTTATAATTAAAATACTAAAATCTTATTTAAATATTATTTAAATATCTCCAATTCTCTCTTTTTGTTTAATTCATAATTAAAACAAAATGCGGTTAAATATATCGTATATGTTTAGCGTATATTCCCTAATTTGATTTCGAACACTTCGAACTCACCCGTCACACTGTTCTAAGGTTTAGACCGATATGAGCTAGTAGGGGAACCTAATGGACCTACAGATCATGGGCTCCAACGATCTGAGATTACCTGGCTAAACTCATTAACCTTGTTAACCAACATTGTTAACTACTAGGACACTCCACTATAGCCTAGTAGTTGCACTCCCCTCACTATAGATATATTTCTGTCCATTTGATATAGCCAAGATTAGTAAGTCGATCCTTCACAGGTTGTTCGTAACTAGAGCTGGTTCAATTTACCGTTTTATCCCTAAAGTTACTTCTCTTTCCTTGAGTCTCACTGATTCTCTAATGAACAATTAGTTTGTGGTCCAACCACCAAACCGAATCCCTCTCGGGCCAATGAGAGGGTGGGGCCCCTTGTTCAAGACTTGGAGTCAGTACTTAAGGGAACAACCTCTCTACTATCCCTAAAAGTGTGTAGGAGTGAATTCCATCTTACACTCTATGTCCCCCACTATTCACCCAGTCATACCTCTGAAATGAGAGGCTTATCGAGTCGGCAAACTCGGGCCACTCTCACCCATGAAAATGTAAGGATAATTCCGAATAAACAGGAGTTCATAGTTAGTTCAAGATTAAGATCGAGTTACATAGGTCATCGAATGAAAAAATCAGTCTCAATAGTAAACGACATTATAAAGTGAGAGTGGTTTTCTTCATGGTCCGATCTTATGCAATACTCATTGCATAGGACGCCCCCACTCACATGTCTCCACGTGTACAATTTAGTGATCATGTACAAAAGTGGGTCGCATCCATAGTGTCCCCAGAATAAGGTACTCAACCTTATCCCTGTACTCTAGATCATTTTGACTATATATTTGAACTTGATCCACTCTTATGTCTCTACATATAGTTCAAGTAATCATACTATAGCCAGAGTGTTCTTATTTTATTGGATTTAGATTAATGATCGTAACATTCACTTTATTTAATAACAATCTTTACTGAATAAACATCAATAATAACTTTATTGAAAACCGAATATGTTTTTGTTTACAAACTATGAGTTTTAGAACATAAAATCCAATAAATACCCCCTTCTCGAGCTGTAGATTTTTTTATAGATGTCGAGCTGGGAACTGCGCCTATTTCCAAAGCTTCTTACCTCATGGATCCAACAGAGTTGAAAGAGCTCAAGGCCCAACTACAAGACCTACTGGACAAGAGCTTCATCTGTCTTAGCATATCGCCTTGGGGTGCGCGATGTTGTTTGTCAAGAAGATTGATGGCTTGATGCGCTATGCATCGATTACATAGAACTGAATAAGAGGACGATAAAGAATAAGTATCAACTTCCTCATATTGAAGATCTATTTGACCAACTCAGGGAAGAAACAGTATTTTCTAAGATAGACCTTCAATCAGGATACCATCAAATTACGATTAAAGAGAGGGATTTACCAAAGATAGAATTGTGGACAAAGTAAGGTAACTATGAGTTTGTAGTGATGTCATTTGGCCTCACAACCACCCTAACTATGCTCATGGAGTTAATGAACTGAACGTTTATTAACGTGTTCAAAGACAACATCCTAGTATACTAAAAAACACACTAAGAACACCTGCGGAAAAGAATAAGAGGATGATAAAGAATAACAAACCAAGAACACATCCGAAAAACACACCAAGATCTATTACATAGAACTGAATAAGAGGATGATAAAGAATAAGTATCAACTTCCACATATTGAAGATCTATTTGACCAACTCAGGGAAGAAACAGTATTTTCTAAGATAGACCTTCAGTTAGGATACCATCAAATTATGAATAAAGAGTGGGATGTACCAAAGATAGAATTTAGGACAAAGTAAGGTTACTATGAGTTAGTAGTGATGTCGTATGGCCTCACAAACACCCTAACTATGCTCATGGAGTTAATGAACCGAACGTTTATTATCGTGTTCAAAGAGGACATCCTAGTATACTAAAAAAACACACCAAGAACACCTTCGAAAAGTTCTAACCACCTTGAGAGAGAAAAAGTTGTACGCAAAGTTCTCAAGTGAAAATTTTTGCTACGAAAAGTCTCATTCATTGGACATGTGTTGTCAAAGGACGGAATGTTCGTAGATCCTACCAAGATTGAAGTGGTTACTAAGTGGGAATGCCCAACTACGATTACAGAGATCCGAAGTTTTCTTGAGTTAGTCGGGTACTATCGAAGATTTGTGCATGACTTTGCTAGAATAGCCTCACCACTTACACAATTGACAAGGGAGAACGTACAATTAATATAGAATGACATGTGTGAGGCAAGCTTCCAAAACCTAAATCAAAGGTTGGTAACAACTCTAGTGTGGTATCAGAGAGTTCAGAAGGGTACATGATTTATAGTGATGCTTCCAAAAAGGTATTAGGATGTGTGTTGATGCAACATTACAAGGTTGTTACATATGCATCCTATCAGTTAAAAGAATATGAGAAGAATTGTCCCAACAGGATCTAGAGTTTGCCGCGGTATTGTTCGCATAAAAAAATTGGCGACACTACTTGTATGGAGATAATACTCAAATCTATACCAACGACAACAGTTTAAAGTATTTCTTCACCTAGAAATGGTTAGAACGTGTGAAGAATTACGACATAGACATCCAGTACTACCCTTGAAAAGCAAACATGGTCGTTGAGGCACTAATTCAAAAAATTATGTACTTGTCAACCCTCATTACTAGGGTAGCACAAGTACAAAGACATTTCGAGCGAGCTAACATAGTTGTAGTAGTTGAGGGAATCATATCACAGATGGCTCGAGTCATAGTAAAACCCACAATACGGTAAGGATTATTAAATTCCAATGAGAGCACCCTAGCTTACAAAAGATTCTGAGTCAACTATTAGAGGGCTTAGTGGACTGATCGCTTATGGATGTATATAATAAAATGATGTGTAAGTATACACTATCACAAGTAGCAAGTAATAAATAAATTATCAATTCCACAGAACTTATCTTTTTGGTTAATTTTATCGTTGAAAATTAAGTATGTTTTTGGGTAACATTCAAATTGGTGTTGTTGATTTTGACTAATTAAACAAAACTAAAGCAGAGTGTCACTGCTGTCGAAAAACAGAAAATGATGAGAAAATCAACTATAATGAGGAAGGTTTGGCTAAGAGAGATTAAATAGATAAGTTGTTGAGTTTTTGGTAGATTTTAGTTCCTTTTAATAGATTCCCAAGCCCACTTCCGAGGGTCCTACATGATGATTATTTCCATAATCGTTTTTTATTTCTATTAACAAGGCTCTAGGAGAAGAATTATTACTAACCCTTATATTACCTTCAAGTCTCCTTGCAATGGAACTAGAGTATTAAGGAGAATTTCATTGCTCCCTCTTCTCTAGAAGAAGAGAACAACGATGTAGGTAAAGTAGCTAATTAAACACACATGTAAATCATTAACAATAACTGTTTAATAAACTAAAATCATTTCGTCAACATACTTAAACTATATAAAACTCTCTCACCTCCCCTATAAAGTTTAGCTCTCCATACAAATTGAATTAAACAGAGGAACCCACGTCTCAATCATGTAAAATTGATAGAATAAGAAAAGAGAATAAGGAAATAGAGAGTTATCTCGCTTTGTTGCTGTTTTTCAATGGAAGTTCCCTTCCTTTGAGCTCTCACGTCCACCTCTTTGCCCTAATCTATGCTTCTGGGTCTTCTTTTCCTACTGTTATCAACAACTGCTAGATTAGAGGTTTCTTCTTCTTCTCTGGTTTCACAGCACTTCACAGCAGTAGAGGCTGCTTGATATGAACTAAGAGACATCAATCATACAATATACTTCAATGAAGATGTGAAAAAAATATTGTTGAAAATATCAAAAGATATTTCAATTCATGCCACATTGAAAAAAAAATGAAGTTTCATGTTTAAAATTTTGGGTGGATTATAATTTAGAGTAATTTAGAGTAGTACCTTGGCATTGTTTTGGTGTGTGATAAGCTTACTTAATACATGTTATTAAAGTGGTCTCCTAATTACTTAAAAGAAAATGTCTCACCATGAGCTCATTCTAATTTACGGAAGCATCCAAATTACTTATTAATCATAAGATAGTAACGAGGTTGTATAAGGGCTCATTCTAAAGTTTATCAATAGATAGTAACCCAATTGCTTAATAAAGTGCTAACTTTGAGCTCCTCTTGGGTTAGGGAAGTCACCATGTTGCTTAAAACCCATGGACTATTCTAATGGTCTACATGAGATAGTATCCTCATCTCTTAACAATCAAGTGGCATTTCCATAATACCCATATGAGTTTCAAAAGTATATTTTTTAATTAAAAAAAACCAATATCAACACATGGTTATATTTTTATTATAAACAATAAGAAGAACTCGTTACCAAACATGTCGATAATGCTCTCATTTACAACAAGAATATAAAATATTGAAAGGTCATCCTTGTTCATCAACTTTAAATATAAAGGACTATTGCATTACACTTTAGAACTTTAAATATAAAGGACTATTGCATTACACTTTAGAACAGACTGTTACTGCCAACCAACGACAAATTGTTAACTAAAATGAAAATAACTAAAATACTACTAATAATAATTAAAGACATTTGTTAATATGCTGGTTTCTTTCATTTAAGTGGGAGTAATAGACAATTAGACCTAATTTTACACGTTTAAAAGTGGAAAAAACTAAACTCAAATATTCTCATATTTACAAAATTAATTCATTTTCAACACTTGCTTAGTAAACTCAGTTTAGTTTGACCCATAAATTCTCCCACTAAACAAACAATCGTCGTATTATGTTATGAGTCAAAATATTATTTAGATAAATTTTGACCATTTGTAGATAAGGTATGAACTATTACCCTACGCATAATGAGTGGTACTATGAATTGCTCTATGGTATGCAAACTCTACAAATGATAAACATTCGTCCCAGACACTTATTTGAGATTTAAATCACTCCACAAGTAAGATCGATCATGTCTAGCTTGAATAATTCTTGTTGATCAAATATTTCAAAGCAAGAACACTTGTTTGAGATTCGAATCACTTCACAAGCAAGATTGATCATGTCGAGCTTAAATGATTCTACATGCAACCTAAACTACATATGAATTGCTCTATTATATGCGTTGCTCTATTGAGTCAAAGAGTGGTAATATGAATTGCTCTATTATATGCAAACTCTACAAATTGCTAACATTCGTCCTGAGACTTAATATTCTTAAAAATATTAATAGCCCTAATCAATAATACTAATGTTCTGTGAACCACCTCAGTTTGTCCATCAATTTGAGGATGATATGCAATTGAAAACAATAATTTGATACCCAATTTACCCCACAATACTTTTCAAAAGTTGCTTAAAAATTTAACATTCCTATCATTAACATAATTTGCATCATCCTTTTGGTTGCAATCAATAAAATGAGCCATTTTACTAAATTTCTCTACCACACCAAAAATACTATCTTTATCATTTTTAGTGTGCCCTAAACAAGAACAAAATTTATAGATATATT